>NW_027507785.1:181241279-181401279 GCF_037356315.1 Lithobates pipiens
ACTCATGACATTATCTAAGTCAAAGGTGAAATACAGTCTTCTGATAGTTATTTCGTCATTTCAACATCTGCTGACTGACCATATTCTTGCGTAACCAGTCCTATCTTAGCTTTGTACCTCTTACCGCAGACAGATGCATCCTAATATGTCAACATCTTGCATCTTAATTCTGAACTTAGTGAAATGCACGCCTAAGCATATTATCTTAGACCTTTAACCTAGTACCGTATATCTTTTGGCAACCTTAATAAGTATTCCCTTATAATCCTTCCTTTGATCATTCTGTGATTTACATAATGATCATTCCTTTTCTAATTTAATAGCACAGGCTTCATACTCCGAACCCTTGTGCTCTTGGTTTCTATACCATACCGTTGGATCCTTAACAATGGAAGTGAGTTTCAGATCCTTCGGAGCGACCGTGTTTCCCTTTTTACATAAACATTTGATTATCTTATAACAGGCATATAAAAATAGAATGAAGAGAATCACAGTGACAATTGTCATGGCAGCATTTCGGAGCCAAGATATTAATCCCCCAAAACTAAAACTGCTCGAGAAGGGATCCCAGTTTTTTCCTATGTTCCTTGCCTCTTTCTGTAGTTTATTTACCTCTTCCCTGTGTTGGGCAATAACGTCATAGTAGTCTGGGACTTTGATGCTGGTATTATGAATCCAGGTACAGCACTCATAATCCTCAGTAGTCTCACAGAGGCCAGTAAGGGCTGCACTCATACTTTCTATAGCCAACTCATGTAGTTCTAGTTGCTTCCTAATTGCCCTAGTTTCTAGATTTAGTTTGGTTATGTCATCAGAATTTTCCTCCAGAATCTCATCAATTATGCCAGTGTAATTATTTAATCTTTTCATTAGGTCAATTCCCCACCCTGTCCAGGAAGGGAACCATGCCCAGGCCATATCTTTTTCTAAAAACAATTCTCGTTTATTACGGTGTCTAAGGGGATATCTAGGATGCATGCTGGCTTCAAGGAGGTGACTTCCCTTGTTATCCCCTAATACCCCCATAATAGGAACCAGGGCTGCAAGGTAACACCACCCCTGGGGTTTGGTTGGGATCCAGGGGTGACAGAGTTTGCCGCAGCATATATATATGGTATTTCCTAGAGCTAGGGGTCGTTTATGGAACACGTTCCTAAGAGTATCAGAAAGGCCAGAGAGCACCAGAATTGACATTAATTGGTGTATTGTAGTCTTGGTACTGGAGCTAAGAAAGTCTAAAAAGGTGGCATTTAGGGTGGGATCTGAAGTATGGAAGAAAGAAGGACTGTTAAATGATGTCATTGAAATGTTAAGTTTTGCTTGTTTGCAAACCTCGGCTCCATCTGTGGTGTTTCCCAGTCGGAAACACCAGTCTGGGAAGTGGCTTCTACCTATAATTTGGAAAGTGAGGGTTTTATTTGGACGGGTCCTAGTAACATTCGTTAGGACGATAGGGGGTGTTCCATTAAGGAGGGGGGTAAAATTCAAGGGGACTGCCATGAGAGGGATTCTAGCTGTACTGGGATGTAGCTTGCTGCAAATCCAGCATTTCTCAAAACCAGATTTTTGAGCATAGCTATATTTGAATTTTAGTAGTAACATCTTGTTAGTCAGTCCCTTAGGTGACTCATTAACGGGTACAATACTTCTACTATGTCTTTGGCCGGGGGTATTATTCATCTTAGGTGGTCCACATATCCCTTTTAATAAACCTAAATCTTCTGGATGATATATACAGTTGGCTATAAACCATGTGGGCAGGAATACAAATAGTACCAGACTACCCCAAAGGCATACAGCCTTCCCTGACACTGAAGGTAAAAACATTTCTACAAGTTCTTATGCTTGTCCTTCTTCTTCGCTATCATGTAGGGTTTCAAGGGTTAATTGTCCAATGCCTTCCTGAATCTCTTGCAGTTCCGGTCGCTGTTCGGGTGGGTCGGGTTCTCCTTCAATAGGTGGGGGGTCGGGGGTTGTGGGAAGCAGTGGGCACTTTTTCAGCCTGCTGGCGTGGATCCAGGTGTTTCCTTGGTCAGTCAGGACCGCAGTTCTGGACACCTTTTCAACCTTCCAAGGTCCAGAGTAGATTGGTCCGATCCTCTTTTTGTGGGCCAGTTGCTTGACTAGCACTTGATCTCCTGGGATGAAGGGGTGTGTTGGCTCTGTGGAAAGAGGAGAAAAGGTGACAGAAACGTGTTCGTTCATTTCATGAAGCATACTTACCAGGTTTTTCACGTACATTTCCTGTTGGGAATAAATGTCAATATCAGTGTCTTGGTCTAATGGGGGTAATTCTATGTTTGCGGGGATTCCCATGAGGACCTCAAAGGGTGATAGTTTTGTTCTTGCATGTGGATCTTCCCCTCTTTTGACCAAAGACCTTCAGGGTCTTTGGTCAATCCTTCCTTTGTCCAAAAATGGACATCATCTTCTGTGGCCATTGATTGCATCTGTGCTATGACAGTTTTAAAGTTAGGTGCTGCGAAGTGTTCCTTGAAAAACATTGTTGTGGGGGCAGGTGGGTTAGGGGAAATGGCAGCAGCTCTTTTAGCTTCTCTGTCAGCAAGAGCATTCCCTTTTGAAACACGACTGCTGTCAGAGGAGTGTGCCTTTACTTTAATTATGGCTACCTTTTTTGGAAGAAGAATGGCTTGGAGGAGAGCACTAATCTGTGTGGAGTTGGCAATTATTTTGTTGTCTGCTGTTTTAAAACCTCTATTGGCCCATATCACACCAAAATCATGCACCACTCCAAAAGCATATCTACTGTCTGTGTAGACGTTCACCTCTTTACCGGTGAATAGAATGCAGGCCCTAGTGAGGGCTTCTAACTCTGCTACCTGGGCTGAAGAAGGAGGTAATGATTTTGCCTCCAGTACGATGTCTGGTAGTTGAACAACTGCATAACCGGTTAAAAAGGTGGAGTCAGAGGGACGTGAGCAGCTACCGTCAACGAAAACATCCTCTGCACCTGAGATAGGGGTGTCAGTGAGATCCGGTCTGGGACTGGTAATAGCAGCAACCTTTTCCGAACAGTCATGTATAATGTCTGGGTCATGTGGTAAACGCAACATGGAATGCAAAAGGCGCACAGCGGGGTTGCTGGCAGGCACATATTTGAGTGTGAGGTTATCAGTGTTCATCAGTGTTATCTCATAACCACTAAGTCTTTGCGAGGTCATATGTTGGGTATTCATGTTCTGAATAAGATGCGTGACTGAATGAGTGGTATAGAGAGTCAATGGGTGACCTAGCACTAATTTGTTTGCATCTTGTACAGCCATTGCACAGGCAGCAAGATTTTGGAGACAGAATGGCATTCCCTGTACTTGGATGGGGAGTTTTTTTTAGATAGGTAGGAGACAGGGCGGTAGCCTGTTCCATGCTGTTGTGTTAGCACGGCGGCAAAAGAGGTCCCCGAGACTACACAGTATAGTTGAAAAGCTTTACCATAGTCTACCAACCCTAGGGCGGGAGCATTTGACAGACTGTTTAATAGAGCTTGAAAAGCTTGTAGTCTGTCTTCAGTCCAATCTATTAATTTAGGGGCTGTCGAGCCAGTAGCCTCTCTTAGGATACTATCATAATGAGAACAGTCAGGGATCCATTGGCGGCAATATACAATTGCACCCAAAAATGAGAGTAGGGCGGCCTTGTCTTTTGGCGGACTGAGAGCTTGTAGGGCTGCGGCACGTTTAGGTGACACCAGCCTTGTTCCTTCTCTAAGGATACAACCTAAGTATTCAACCTGGGACTGGCACCATTGCACCTTCTTCCTGGAGGCGAGGTGTCCAGCTCGGGCTAAGTGTCCCAACAGTGATGTTGAATCGACCGCACAGTCTTCAGCAGTTCGACTGCACAGGAGCAAGTCGTCCACATACTGTATCAGTACCGACCCTCGCTCAGATGTCCAAGACTTGACAGTCTCGTTGAGTACCATAGAGAAGGCGGCTGGACTGTCTACATACCCTTGCCAGGTTAGTTGGCCCCCGGCCCAGGAGAAAGCAAACATAGGTTGGGCTTCCTCTGCAATGGGAATGCTAAAGAAAGCATTCGCTAAATCAATTACTGTGTAGCATAGAGAGTCTGCCGGTATGCATGAAAAAATAAGTGATGTCTGAGACTAGGGGTGGGAGGGGAATCACTTGTTTGTTTACTGCTCTGAGGTCTTGGACGAGTCTCCACTCGCCACTGGCCTTCTTTACAGGGTAAATGGGTGTGTTCCAGGGACTGATGATTGGTCTCAGGATACCTTTTGATATGTAATCATTAATTTGAGGCCTTTGACTTTCTCTGGGGGTAGGGGATACTGTTTTTGATATTGTATCCCTGCATCTGACCGCATTTGGGGTTCATATGGTGTGCAATTAATAAAGCCCACACTACCTTTGTTTTCTGCCCAAATTGTGTGATGGTCAAGGGAGGAAGGTATCATTAGAAAGAAACTCCTGTGTGCATGTCTTTTTGGGAACCCTCTGTGTGCATGTCGCTTAGGGCCATGTAAGTCACATAATGGTGAACTAGCGGTAAGGGAACCTTCTTTATTAAACTTAATGGTAATACACAGTTGTGTCAAGAGGTCCCGTCCCATAAGGGGCACAGGGCATGAGGACAAGACGGCAAAAGTTTGGGTACATAATTTCTGTCCTTCTGGAGTGGCTACAGTCAGTGGTGGAGTGATGGGATGGGTGACAGGTGTCCCATTAATACCAACAGAGTTTCCCTCGGTGCATTATTTGTGGCTGTGTAGGATATTGGGGTAGTGGTTGACGAGGGTTCTGGTATGGCAGATAACGGGGATACTGTGGGCGGGTCTGGGGGTTAAATCCCCTGCCTCTGCCTCTCGCTCTAATCTGTCCAGTCCTATAAGGGCACTGGGATTTCCAATGTCCTTGCTGTCCACAATTGCCTATATTTTCCAAGGCATTTGTTCCATGCACAGAAACAATCCTTCATGTATTGTGGGTCAGCCCCTTTGCAGGGAGGATAAGAATGCTTATGTACCTGACAAATTTTACTGACTTCTTGCCAGTCTTCCTCAGTACAAGGACCATATGGCCCTGGGTCATGTATCCCCAATTGCTGACACCTTTCTCGGACTTGTGTCCAAAATGGTTCTACCTGGGGGCCAGGGATCATATTACTAACAAATTCATAGGGTGATGGGGTGGCCATGGCTTGGGTTGCTGCAGAATTCCCCATCTAGTAGTCTGGGCAGTGTGTGTCTAGTGGCAGGACACAGGTGATAACACCCGGTTTGTCCAACAATCCGGTTTCTGGTCTGGGAGTAGGATCCCTGATCTTTTTTGGGGCAGATGGACTTATATAAAACTATGAAGATTTACCCTTAATATACGATGAAGGGTAAATTTTTCCTGGTGGCGGGATATACCCCTCTTACACCAAGTCTGCAAGAGAACCCCCCTGGTCTGGTGGTCAGTAAAATCCACTTGTCATCTATTCTTAGGAAGAGTAGACCTAACGTGCAATGGGGGCAGGCGGATGCTATGTCACTACAAGAGGGCTCCTCATATTCTGCACTCATTTAAACAACAACAATTATTTTCCTTATACTCTATATTAAAACTTATACTCTATATACTTACACACGTACCTAGAGAGAAACAGACATATTCTTAATATACTTTAAGACATGACATAACCGTATTGCAATACATTTATCAATTTATAGTGCACTTTTTTTTTTTTTTTTTTTAAATCAAATGGGCGTCCACTCCACCAATCCCTTTGTCACGGGCGTAATCTACTACTTCCCGTGTTAAAAATACTATCACCAATAGTTTTAAGTCAGACCAACCTAGTCGGACTCCCCTAAACCTATAAATTCCTTGCGAGCCCTTTTAACCTCCCGAGGGACCAGCCTAGTCCACCACGAAGGCACAGTTACTTCTTTTAATTTTAAACTAAGTTCGTAGCGGCCGCCCGGACAGAGTAAGTGTTTACACCATTCACCAATCAGGTAAAAAAGAGTAAAGTGACCTACCTGTCGCAAGACGAACCCCACTTTTCTGGTACCAAAACTGTTAGGTTGCTCGTCTTCTGTAAGTAACCCCTGGTAGCCTAGGCTAGGATTGAAGGGCGGAGGTCCCTTTCACCGGTGGACAAAACATTACACATACACACTATTGTACGTGAATAATGAATGTGCCTATTGAAGCACACACAACAGTTTTATTTAGTTTGAGCAGAAGGACAGCCCTGTGGTTTAACCAATCAGGTAATTCATACATACATCGACATTTTTCTTAAACTCATGACATTATCTAAGTCAAAGGTGAAATACAGTCTTCTGATAGTTATTTCGTCATTTCAACATCTGCTGACTGACCATATTCTTGCGTAACCAGTCCTATCTTAGCTTTGTACCTCTTACCGCAGACAGATGCATCCTAATATGTCAACATCTTGCATCTTAATTCTGAACTTAGTGAAATGCACGCCTAAGCATATTATCTTAGACCTTTAACCTAGTACCGTATATCTTTTGGCAACCTTAATAAGTATTCCCTTATAGAAATTAACCCTATAATCGATGCAAGCTGGTTGAGAGGGTTATACTAATGATAATACTATGGCAAGTGAGTAAAATATATGGTAACGAAGGTGAACTTGAAAAAGGTGAAAAGTTTTAGAGAAGCATTTTATATATATATATATATAGGGAACAAAGAATGTATGTATAAAAGAGTTATGGAAAATGAACAGAAATGAAAAAAACGATGAAAATGAAAAAAAATAAAAAATAAATAAAAATAAAAATAAAATATTTTTTTGCAAAAATACTAATAAAATTAATAATAATAATAATAATAATAATAATAATAATAATAACAAAAATAGTGATAATAATGGAAATAAAATAAAAGTAAAAATAAAAATGAGAATAAAGATGAAAATGAAAATGTAGATAATAATAATAATAATATTAATAATAGGAATAAAAATGATAATAATAAAAATAAAGTTAAATATAAAAATTAAAAATAAACATGAAAATAACTATAAATATAAAGATGGTAATAGTAAGTATATTTATAGGTGGTAGGTAATTTTGGATCTCAAAAGTATTGATAATAGGCCAAATTGAGGAATGCCTATAGAGACGTTGATAACAACTAAAGGCTTGAATAATGTGAACATGGTAATCATAATGATAACAACAACAATAGTAGTAATAGCAATAATGCTACCACCATTACTCTTACTACTAATCAATCTTGACTGATTGGAGGTATTATAAATGAAGAAATAACTTCATGTTAATAGCATATGATCATGAGCCCAGTTACAGATAAATGCGACTTAGTCGCATTTTTAAACACACCACACTGATGTTGATGGTGGAGATACAAGATCAATATATCACAATTGTATGTGAAAACTCACGTCAAGATTGATAGAGGTGATGCGATTAAATTATGTTTAAAAGATATGTGTATAAAAAGGTATATGTATAAAGGAGGAAGGAAGGGAAATTGTTTACGAGCCTTCACAGTTAAAATATATACCCAAGTTCTGTGTGTACAGAAACAGAGAGATCAAACATAATTATATAAAAATCATATACATAAAAAGGAGAAATCACATACATAAAAACAAGGTATTCCATATGCATATATATACCAAGGAGAGGAGGTGAAGGGTATTGGCATTGGGATCGCAGTCCTTCCAGGAGAGAAACGAGGAGAGAAATGAGATCACTAATATATAAGCGAGATAACAACAACAATAGTAGTAATAGTAATAATGCTACCACTACTATTACTAATAGATCTTGACTGGTTGGAGGTATTATAAATGAAGAATAAACTCATGATGATAACATATAATCATCAGCCCAATTACAGATAGACTGCGACTTAGTCACATTTTTAAACGCACGATAATGATGTTGATGGTGGAGATACAAGATCAATATATGACAATTGTATGTGAAAACTCGCGTCATAATTGATATAGGTGATGTGATTAAATTATGTTTAAAAGATATGTGTATAAAAAGGTATATGTATAAAGAAGGAGGGAAGGAAAATTGTTTACGAACCTTCACAGTTAAAATATATACCTAAGTTCTGTGTGTACAGAAACCGAGAGATCAAACATATAACATTTATATAAAAATGATATACAAAAAAATAAATAAAAAAAAAAAAAAAAAAAATTGCATACATTAAAAAATCGCATACAGAAAAACAAAGTATTCCATATGCATATATATACCAAGGAAAGAAGGGGAAGGGCATTGGTATCGCAGTCATTCCAGGAGAGAAACAAGGAGAGAAATGAGATCACTAATATATACTGTAAGCGAGAACTATTTTAGAGGATAGTATGGATCTCACTTTCCTCATTGAGGCCATTAGGAGCGAGGGTGTCCAAAGAAAAAATCCAATATGTTTCGCGCTCACATAATCTGGAGAAGCGTTCTGCTTCAGACACCCCCGCTGGTATGGACTCGACCCAAACTTGTAGGCCCATGGTGGATCGATCATGAAATTCTAAAAAGTGTCGGGGTACACTATGTTTGTCTGAACCCAGTTCAATCAGTCGTCTATGTTTGCCAAAACGCTGTCTAAGAGGGCAGATGGTCCGGCCTACATACAGCATTTTGCAGGGACAGGTGAGGCCGTACACTACATAGTTGCTGGAGCAGTTGTGGAACTGGGTTGCTGAGTGTATGATACCCTTATGGGTAAAGCTCTTCTGGCCATGATTGACAAAATCGCAAGTCTTGCACAGTGTTTTATTACATCTATAAATGCCTACAAGTGGAATAAGGCACAAGGGACCGGGTTCTTGTTTATATTTGAGTTTGCTCGGTGCAATTTTATTTTTAGGAGTTGGTGCCCTCCTGTAGGTAACTTTTGGTCTATCTCCCAGGGAGGAGCACAAATGTGGGTCCTGTTTGAAGATATCCCAATGTTTGCCCAAAATGTACTCCATTTTTTTATATTGTCTGTGAAAGCTAGTAATAAACCGTACAGAGGATTCTTCTGGGGGCTTAGCGGATTTTGGTTTCTTTCCGGGTAGGTAGATATTATAAGCATGTTCGACTAAATCTGGAGGATAACCCTTATCAATGAACTTCTCCTTTAGAAGGGAACTCTGTAATATGTAGTCACTGTCTCTGGTACAGTTTTGTCTAAGTCTGCAAAACTGACCCTTAGGGATGTTTTTTACCCATGAGGGGTGATGGCAGCTGTTGAAATGAAGGTATGAGTTACCTGCGGTGGGTTTTGTATAATTACGGGCAAAGATGGTGTTTCCCTCGTGGCTCAATTCCAGATCGAGAAAGGCAAGACTATCTTTATCCCATATGGAAGAGAAGGACAAGCCTGAGGCCGCGTACACACGGGCGGATTGTCTGTCCAACTTAGTCCGCTGAACCGTGTTTCAGCGGACAATCCGCTCGTGTGTGGGCTTCAGCGGACTTTTTCAGCGGACTGTCTGACGAACAAAGTCTTACGGAATTTCCGAAATTTTGTCTGTTCAAACTTGGTTTTGTCCGTCCAAACTTGGTTTCAGTGAACAGTCCGCTCGTGTGTAGGCAAGTTGGACGAACTAAGTATGGCGCATGCTCAGAAAGGATTTACACGGCCGAAGGTTGCATTGCAGTGTATAGGACGTCGTTTTTCTAGTCCCGTCGTACGTGCTGAACACGTCATCGTGCACGCTTTCAGCGGACTGTCTGCTCATCGTGTGTGGTCAAGTCCGTTCATGCAAATTTTGAACGGACTGTCTGTCGGATTGTCTGACGAACTTAGTTGGGCAGACAATCCGCCCGTGTGTACGCGGCCTAACTCATTATCATTACAATGGCGCCATTACTAATGGTTTATTACTAGCTTTCACAGACAATATAAAAAAATGGAGTACATTTTGGGCAAACATCGGGATATCTTAAAACAGGACCCACATTTGTGCTCCTCCCTGGGAGATAGACCAAAAGTTACCTACAGGAGGGCACCAACTCCTAAAAATAAAATTGCACCGAGCAAACTCAAATATAAACAAGAACCCGGTCCCTTGTGCCTTTTTCCACTTGTAGGCATGTATAGATGTAATAAAACACTGTGCAAGACTTGCGATTTTGTCAATCATGGCCAGAAGAGCTTTACCCATAAGGGTATCATACACTCAGCAACCCAGTTCCACAACTGCTCCAGCAACTATGTCGTGTACGGCCTCACCTGTCTCTGCAAAATGCTGTATGTAGGCCGGACCATCTGCCCTCTTAGACAGCGTTTTGGCAAACATAGACGACTGATTGAACTGGGTTCAGACAAACATAGTGTACCCCCGACACTTTTTAGAATTTCATGATCGATCCACCATGGGCCTACAAGTTTGGGTCATCGAGTCCATACCAGCGGGGGTGTCTGAAGCAGAACGCTTCTCCAGATTATGTGAGCGCGAAACATATTGGATTTTTTCTTTGGACACCCTCGCTCCTAATGGCCTCAATGAGGAAATTGAGATCCATACTATCCTCTAAAATAGTTCTCGCTTACAGTATATATTAGTGATCTCATTTCTCTCCTTGTTTCTCTCCTGGTATGACTGCGATACCAATGCCCTTCCCCTTCTTTCCTTGGTATATATATATGCATATGGAATACTTTGTTTTTATGTATGCGATTTTTTTTTTAATGTATGCGATTTTCTTTTTTTTTTTTTTATTAATTAATTTATTTTTTTGTATATGATTTTTATATAATTGTTATATGTTTGATCTCTCGGTTTCTGTACACACAGAACTTAGGTATATATTTTAACTGTGAAGGTTCGTAAACAATTTTCCTTCCCTCCTTCTTTATACATATACCTTTTTATACACATATCTTTTAAACATAATTTAATCGCATCACCTATATCAATTATGACGCGAGTTTTCACATACAATTGTCATATATTGATCTTGTATCTCCACCATCAACATCATTGTCGTGCGTTAGACTGCGACTTAGTTGCATTTTTAATCTGTAATTGGGCTGATGATTATATGTTATCATTATGAGTTTATTCTTCATTTATAATACCTCCAACCAGTCAAGATCTATTAGTAGTAGTAGTAGTGGTGGTAGTGGTAGCATTATTACTATTACTACTATTGTTGTTGTTATCTCGCTTATATATTAGTGATCTCATTTCTCTCCTCGTTTCTGTCCTGGAAGGACTGCGATCCCAATGCCAATACCCTTCCCCTCCTCTCCTTGGTATATATATATATGCATATGGAATACCTTGTTTTTATGTATGTGATTTCTCTTTTTTATGTATATAATTTTTATATAATTATGTTTGATCTCTCTGTTTCTGTACACACAGAACTTGGGTATATATTTTAACTGTGAAGGCTCGTAAACAATTTCCCTTCCTTCCTCCTTTATACATATACCTTTTTATACACATATATTTTAAACATAATTTAATCGCATCACCTCTATCAATCTTGACGTGAGTTTTCACATACAATTGTGATATATTGATCTTGTATCTCCACCTTCAACATCATTGTGGTGTGTTTAAAAATGCGACTAAGTCGCATTTATCTGTAACTGGGCTCATGATCATATGCTATTAACATGAAGTTATTTCTTCATTTATAATACCTCCAATCAGTCAAGATTGATTAGTAGTAAGAGTAATGGTGGTAGCATTATTGCTATTACTACTATTGTTGTTGTTATCATTATGATTACCATGTTCACATTATTCAAGCCTTTAGTTGTTATCAACGTCTCTATAGGCATTCCTCAATTTGGCCTATTATCAATACTTTTGAGATCCAAAATTACCTACCACCTATAAATATACTTACTATTACCATCTTTATATTTATAGTTTTTTTCATGTTTATTTTTTATTTTTATATTTATCTTTATTTTTATTATCATTTTTATTCCTATTATTTACATTTTCATTTTCATCTTTATTCTCATTTTTATTTTTACTTTTATTTTATTTCCATTATTATCACTATTTTTGTTATGTTTAATTATTATTATTATTATTATTATTATTATTATTATTATCATTATTAATTTTATTAGTATTTTTGCAAAAAAATATTTTATTTTATATTTATTTTTTATTTTTTCATTTTCATAGTTTTTTTCATTTCTGTTCATTTTCCACAACTCTTTTATACATACATTCTTTGTTCCCTATATATATAACGCTTCTCTAAAACTTTTCACCTTTTTTAAGTTCACCTTCATTACCATATATTTTACTCACTTGCCATAGTATTATCATTAGTATAACCCTCTCAACCAGCTTGCATCGATTGTAGGGTTAATTGCTATCTTGTCTGTCATTATCTATTCACTCTCCTATTTAAGAGCAGTCCACTGCAGCATTGCCTATACCTGCACTTGAGAAAGGAGCGCGCATGCCCAAACGAGGCTTGCGCAAGCTCAGAAACGCGTTGTGCTTTTGGGTACCCCCCCGGCTGACGTCACACGCTGTCTACGAGCCAGTCTGAGTCTCTGTGCATCACAGAACACAGCAGAGCTTCCCCTAGCGCGCTGTGGAGGAGGATTCATCCAGTAACAGCACCAGCGAAAGGGAACAGTGATTTGACTATCAAACGGAGGACAATAATAATTATGGATGTAAGTGAGACTTTTATTAATTGTATGAAATAAATGCACTTTTTACTGATTTGGCGCTCTTCTATATATTCCTTTATTGGTATCCTATTCATGAGATGACTTCACTCTAAAGAAGCAGCTGCCGCAGGTGATTGTGCACATACATCCCTTATCCTCTAAGGACAGCAAGCAACCTTTCTGGATTTTCAGCAAATTCCAAGTACTGTTTTCTCAGATAACTTTTTTAAAAACATCTTGCTTTTATAAAAACTGTTTTGAATTTATTTTAATGAATAATACAGACTGAACTGAAAAGGACACACCAGTATCTTTTAAAGTGCTAGTATCTTGTGTTGTTTTTTTATCATATCATACTACTAACCAATTGAATGAATTCAAGTGGTTACTTGAAAGACATCAATTAGTTGACATGTGGATAGTTCTACATCCGACAGAGAAAGATTATTCATATTATTTGACCATACATACTATTTATCATAGACAGACAAGATCATTTTTTTATTAGTCAAGTAGGATTGACATTGACACCCACTTATGGTATATGTAGTTTTCTCTGGTCTGACCATGCTCTGGTATTTTTGGAATTAGCTGTAAATGGGCACAAGATACCACGCTAATCCTGGAGATTAAACAATAATTTGCTTAAGGATGAAGCGGAAATTCATCAAGCAATAAAAGAATTTGTGCAGATTCATGAAACAGATACAACCACACTCACTTTACAATGGGAATTGCTAAAATGTGTATTACGCGGCCTATTAATTAAACACGGAACTAGATTGAAGGCGGATAAATCTCGTAGAATATTGTGTTTATTAAAACATATCTCAATATTAGAAAATATACATAAATATAATCCTATCCTGGAAAACATGATACTATTAACCAGCAAATTGATTGAATTACAAACTTTATTGAATGAACAGATTTTCTTACCAACATGGGAACAAACCTGGTCAAATATCAGCGAGGGCTTTACGACAGCATTTGCAAACTATATAACATACCAACACAACCATCTGGTATGGACATGGAAGGGAGTCCTAATAAAATGCGTCAATATATTAAGGGAACGGCATTGCCTATTTTTCCAGTAGAAATAACTCAATAATTGGAAAGGGACTTTTCTACAGTGGAAGTACAAAAGGTTATATAAAAACTAGTCCCGGGCAAGAGCCCAAGCCCGAATGGATATACCCCATGTTTTTATAAACTATTTCAAGGGGCCCTGATTCCCATCGTTAAAAGGAAATGTAATTCTATCTCTGCCACTCAACCCACAGAGTGTAGAAGCACACATATCACTTATCCCTAAACCGGATAAAGACCATACATTATGTAGTAACTATTGGCCAATTTCCCTTACAAACATAGACTTGTGTCCTTATTCAAATATTATTGTGAATAGACTTACACCCATTTTTCCAGCATATATTCATTCAGTTCAAGTTGGCTTTACAATGGGTGCAGAGATAAGAGATAATACAATAAAGACATTTACATTAATGGAATAAGCCCAGAAGCATGGCATCCCATCATGTCTTTTATTGATAGATGTTGAAAAAGCATTCAACAGGGTGGGATAATGTTTCCTAGAAGAAGCTTTGAAACAGCCTACTGATTAAGAGGAGTGGTTAATTGGTCACAGGTGCTTGAGGCTATATAACTTGTTGTAGAACTCATTTTGAGCCTGCACATCTTTGAACTTGCCACCTTTTTGCTTTCTGGAACTTAGACCAAGTTGAACTGGACTAAGTGGTGAGTTAAAGAGTTGAAACTGGAGGTTATAACATAAAACCTGTAAATATCATCTGAAATGTCATGTTAGTAATATAATTGTTATAACCATAGGGGTGACTGTAGACACTGACAAGCTCTGCAAGTGTCAGATTGCATGGGAGATTAAGCAGAGCAGTTATAACCAATTAACATTAAAAAAAAGAAAAAAAGAAGACTGTGTCTAGCGGAGACGCTGTGTATTGTGAGTACCTGTGTATTGTGAGTATAATGGAGTGTGAGTACCTGTGTAGTGTGAGTGTATACAAGGGATGAGCCCAACACCCCCAGTTCAGTTTGCACCAGAACATACCGGACCCGCAAAAAATTCAGAAGAACACACGAACACCGTTAAAGTCTATGGAACACAAACATGAAAAATCAAAAGGGCTCATTTTAAAGGTAAAAAGGAAGAGTTTGTGGGACTTTAAATGAGGGAACACCATGTGAAAAGAAAATAACAGCATAAAAATGAAATAACAATATATGATTTATTTATGACAATCTAGAATACATATCAGATATTTTTTATCAAATAGATAGGTAGTTACCAAACTTACACTAAATATGCTGCTCATAGCATGCAATACAGATAAAAAATAGACATGACAAATATACATGGTAAAATGAATCAATTGAAAAACATATGTAAGCGCATGTGCAGATGCCTGAGAGAGCAGTCACGCTTTCTTAGAGCTCTACTCCCATGATAGACACCCCGGAGGATTATCAGCTACAGTGTCGCTACAAACAGCTCAAAACACTGCCGCCTAACACCTGGAACCCTTAGGTAAACAAAAATGGTTCTGAGAGGACAAAAATTTAAATCAAAAACAGGCAATTCTAAAGAGGTACCACTGCAGCCTTCAGGTAATAAGGTAATAAGGCACTATCAGTTACCTCACAGCTCACCTCAAAGCTCACTTCACAGCCTGCCTCACAGCCTGCCTCAGAGCGCACATCTAAATCCCTGTCACACAGTCTGTATACACAGAACTATGGAGGAGAATCTGATTCTGATGCTGGAAACTCACAACATATTTCTCAATCCACCATGTTTATACAATTTGAAAAAATGCTAAAGAAGGCATTAAAACAAACATCAGATCACATACCAGATACGCTTACCAGAGAAATAAGGGAATTGGGACAAAGAACAGATGAACTAGAGGTGAGGGTGGATGAAATAGAAAATCACACACAGCAATATATTGATGAGATTGAAAATCTTAAAGAGGAAAGACTTAATTTACAATCCCGTTTAGAAGATCAAGAAAACAGGGACCGTCGTTCTAACATAAGAATTAGAGGAATTCCTGAGAATATTCTTGATTTGCAAACTGCAATGACTACACTTTTTCAAGAATTACAGCCTGACATCCCGGTCGAAAGATTAGAGATGGATAGAGTACACAGAACCTTGGCTCCACGCAAACCTAACGGCACCCCTAGGGACATAATTGTTAGGTTTCATTATTATAGAACAAAAGAGCAGCTACTTGCAACAGCCAGATGGAAGAATGCCCTTGCCTTTCAAGTTATTGAATATCAGCTTTTTACAGACCTCTTGCCAATCACAGTAGCTAAAAGACGTGCACTTATTGCAAGTGCACCATTATTGCAAGTTCTCCAACAACAGCAAATTGTATATCAGTGGGAGTTCCCATTTTCTCTCCGCTTTACACACTAAACAATCGAACATGTCTGTCGCTCTTCAGAGGAATTAGGATCGACTCTGATAGGCATGGGACTCTTAGACAAAGGTGCAACCAAAGATAGATTCCATAGTTGTTCGACTCCTAAATCTTCCTCACAACAAAGTACCTGAGGCTCAGGACCCTCAACCATCACATTGCAGAATCAACATAAAAGAGGTCGCTTTGAAAATCTATCACCATCTAATGAGGACTCTATGGACTGATTTTATCACCGTGGATGGGCTGTTTCACTGTGCTATCACCTAGCAAGTTTTGCTTGATTAAATTCTTCCAATTTTTTTCATTTTATTTTTTCTTCCAAAATAATTTTTATTTTTTTTAAGAAAGGGGAAGGAGGAAAAAAAAAAAAACTCGAAACTCTTTTTTTTAAATTCTTTTTTACTTCTTATCCTTTTTCTATTTTAGCTCAAAGTCTGAGCTACATTCAAAAAAGTGTGTTGTGGTTATATACATAGGTATATATCTATGTGTGCGAATATACGCGTACATATATATATATATATATATATATATATATATATATATATATATATGTGAAAGAAAGCATACCTATGTGTGTGTATGTATGTATGAGTATGTATGTACAGTAGGTGACCGCGATATTGTGTCAATCTCGCCGCTTCTATCGGCGAGATTGACACCCTACGAGCCCCGTCGCAGGAGCCAGTGCCGAGCTGGCTCGCATTGGGAAATGAAAAGTGTTTCTTTTCCTTTCCCGATAAGCGACAAGCATTGCTGGCCGGGTTCACACTGGTGCGGGGATCCGAATTGGATTCCCACCAATACCAGGCACTGTGTTTGGTATGAATCCTAAGGGAGAACTCCACGCCAAATGTAAAAAAAATGGCATGGGTTCCCCCTTGGGAGGCATACCAGGCCCTTAGGTCCGGTAGGGATTTTAAGGGGAATCCCCTTTGCCAAAAAAAAACGGCGTGGGGTCCCCCAAAATCCATACCAGACCCCTATCCGAGCACACAGGCCGGTCTGGAAAGGGGGTGGGGACGAGCGAGGCGCCCCCCCTGAGCTGTACCAGGCCGCGTGCCCTCAACATGGGGGGTGCCTTGGGGAAGGGGGGGCGCACAGCCCCCCCACCCCAAAGCACCTTGTCCCCATGTTGATGAGGACAAGGGCCTCTTCCCAACAACCCTGGCCGTTAGTTGTCGGAGTTTACGGGCGGGGGGCTTATCGGAATCCGTGAGCCCCCTTTAATACCCCTACCCATTTACCTGTGAAAAAATTTACAAAAAAACACAACACACAAGGGTTAAAATTGTTATTGCACAGCTCCGGGGGTCTTCCGTCTTCGGGGGTTTTCTCGCCGGACTCCTCCGCTATCTTTTGCTAGCTCTTTTGCTAGCGGAGGAGCCCAGCTTTCTTCTTCTTCTTCTGGAGATGTTGACTCGACGCTCTCTCTGGCCGCAATGCCAGGGATGCGGTGCGCGGCGACTTATATAGGGACAAGGGGTGGGGTCACCGGTTGATGTCACATGGTGACCCCGGGCCCTCTACGATGTCACAGTCCCAGAGGATGCTGGGAATGTGACATCGTACGGGGGCGGGGTCACCATGTGGCATCAATCGGTGACCCCGCCCTTTTTCTGACCGCGCTCGCTCTTCCCCACCCCCTTTCCTGACCGGCCGGGCTGCGTGCTCGGATAGGGGTCTGGTATGGATTTTGGGGGGACCCCACGCTGTTTTTTTCCGGCAAAGGGGATTCCCCTTAAAATCCCTACCACACCTAAGGGCCTGGTATGCCCCCGATAAGGCATGCAGGCTTCATGAGTGAGGCGACATTATCGCCTTGCTCTGGCTACTATAGGAAAATCACATTTCCCTATTGCAGCCAGCGCAACGGGATTGCGCTGGTTAGAGAAGCCTGTCGCCAGGAACCAGAGCGACAGTATCGCGCTGAAAACACAATGTCGGCGGTACCTGCTGTATGTATG
Organism: Lithobates pipiens; assembly: GCF_037356315.1. Classification (NCBI taxonomy): domain Eukaryota; kingdom Metazoa; phylum Chordata; class Amphibia; order Anura; family Ranidae; genus Lithobates; species Lithobates pipiens. Next base: position 181,259,358 of record NW_027507785.1, read on the forward strand.
TATGTGTGTATGCATGCGTATATGGGTACAGATATATAATGTAAGAGCTAATGAGTGTGTGTATATATATGTTTATTCATGAGTGTAAGTGAATGTAGGTGTTTATATATGCTTCTATATATAATTTCCCTTCTCTCTTTATTCATTCTTTTCTCAGAATACCTTCTGGTTTTCAACAGAAGATTAGTACATTATATATAACAACAATATTTCTTGGTTTATTCTTTTACTCATTAGTGTCTCTAATTTTTATAGCCTTTTGTTAACTTCACCATTGCTTTTCTAAAACCAGGCTACATTGATTCTGACGCTGTCATGTTCATCAGTACTTTACTTATCTCTCTTTAAACTTATACTTGACCAGATGGCTCCTTATTTGTAACAATTCTGAAGTAATTAATTTTTACTACTATATTTATAGATATAGTTTTCTAATGCTCAGTTATAACGGTTCATATATGACCACTGGTGGCGTCTATCCCTAGGGAACCTTTTGCTGCCTCCTTACACTCTAAAAAAATGTATTTGCTTATATTTTTACTTCTTATTTTCCATTCAAACTCAAAAGCCTGAGTCACATTCAAAGTAGTGTGTTTTGGTTATACACATAAGTACATAAGTATATGTGCGAATATATGCGTAGTGTATATATGAGATAGTAAGCATGCCTATGTGGATGTGGATGTATATATATACTTTCAGGTATATGTATGTAAGAGCGAGTGAGTGTGAGTATACGTATGCATATTCATGAGTGTAAGTGTGTTTAGGTGTACATATATGCTCATGAATATTATTCCCTTTTTCCCTTTTATTTTTTATTTTATTTTTATATATATTTTTTGGAATATCTTCCGGTTATTCAGTGGAAGATTAGTACATTATATACAACAACAATATTTTTTGGTTTACTCTTTTACGCATTATTGTCTTTAATTTAAATAGTCCTTTGTTACCATTACCATTGTTTTTCTAAAACCAGGCTACATTGTTTCTGTCACTGTCATATTTGTCAGTAATTTATTTATTTCTCTTTAAACTTATATTTAGCCAGATGGCTCCTTATATGTAACAATTCTGAAGTAATTACTTTTTACAACTATATTTACAGTCACAGTTATCAAATGTTTAGTTATATGGTTTATATATGACCTCTGGTGGCGTCTATCCCCAGGGAATCTCTTGCTGCCCCCTTATCACCTTCGAACCCCTGATACTGTTTTGCAGGTTCCTGAGAGTGACTATGGAACATCTCAGGGTCTCCTTGATATTCCCCTGAGATGTTCCTATACCCTATTTATCCATTGTCATTTATGGATATTACTGACATATTTTAGGGTTTCTCGATTCTTTTATACTCTCTCCTTCTCCTATTTTCTCTCTTTGTCCCTTTTTTCTCTCCTGGTGGAGGTTCTGGCTCTCGCTTTAGGTTACGCTCCTTATTTAAGGATTTTTTTCTTGAATTTACTATGGCCCCCATAAACGTCTTATCCTTGAATGTACAAGGCTTCAACATTCCACAAAAGCGCACTAAGCAATGCGTTCTTTTGCCACTAAAAAGGCCCATATTATTTGTCTTCAGGAGACTCATTTTATTGATAAAGCTTCTCCGTAATTTCTTTCTGCCTCATACCCTCACTTTTACACGGCCTCAGCCACAACCAAACAACGTGGGACCCTTATAGGTTTCCACCACTCTACGCTGTTTTCTCTTACTTCAAAACTTTGTGACCCCGAGGGTAGATATATTTTAATTACAGGTCTAATCGCTGATACTGCAATTACATTGGTATCTTATTATGCTCCCAATAGACATCCGGAAGCTTTTTTTATCCCACCTTTTCCAGGTGGTGGAAGCTCATAAAATTGGAACTGTTGTGTTATGTGGAGATTCCAATACCACTATTTTTCCTTTCCTGGATAAATCCCCATCAGTCCCTAATTCAAATACCCAAAAACAAACTTTTCAACATCTGCTTACGGCACATGGTCTAGCAGACACATTGCGGGAAATTCATCCGACTAGTAAGAATATTACACACTATTCTCATCCACACAAGTCTTTTTCTAGAATAGACCACATTCTTACCCCATTAAGCATGCTACCTGAGATTATATCTTCCAATATCATTCCTTACACATGGACAGACCATTGTGCAGTTATGACCACTCTAGCCTCTCCTATCCCCAGGACGCATTATGTGACTTGGTGTATTAATGATACTATGCTATCTCACCTATCACATTGCTTAGAAATTGAAACAGCTCTGAAAGAATACCTCTCTTTCAATGATATGGAAGACATTTCTGCCCTTACATTTTGGGAAGCCCATAAGGCTGTAATTCGGGGTAAGTTGATACAGCAAACGACTGCCCAAAAGATGGAAAGTAAACTTAAGTTTGCAAAGTTGGAAGCTAACTTTAATAAATGCCATGCAGACTTTCAATCTACCCCGAATGCCAGTAACAATACTAAACTAGAGAGAGCTCGATTGGAGCTTGACCTCTTTTTGACCAATTCAGCAGATAAACTTTTACGCAAAAGAAAACATATCCAATATCTTAAAGCTAATAAGCCAGACACACGTAGCCTAAAGGCAATTCACCACCCATACTCGTCCATTAGACTTAAAACATCCCAAGATGCATATACTAGCAATCCAAAGAAAATATTGGAAATTTTTTGTTCAAAATTAGCTAAACTTTATTCCCCTGCTTTACAGTTTGATAAGTTCAAAGCAGATATCCTATTCTCTGATATTAAACTTCCCAGACTAGAACGCGAACAAATTACCTTTCTCGAAAACCCCATCACTCCATTAGAAGTCCAAAATGCTATTAAATCATTGAAACCTCATAAAAGACCAGGTCCTGATGGGTTTTCGGCATCATATTTTAAACAATTTATGCCTATCTTAACACCTATATTGACTAGGGCCTTTAATTCTTTACTAGATGGGCACTCCTTTAGTCTTGAATCATTAACCTCCATTATATCTATGCTTCCTAAACCTAAATAAGATACTACCTCCTGGTTTAACTACCGCCCTATAACCCTATTAAATCTGGATATTAAAATATTAGCGTACTTAATGTGATTGTAGCCGTATTAGTGCAATTGTGACAGAGAAAATTGAGTACTGTCCGTGATACTTTTTTTATTTGCACTAACATACAATTTTTCAGGACAAGCTTTCGGGTATGTCCACTTCTTCAAGGTCCAAATTCTAGCAAATAGACTAAACTCCATCATTGGTAAACTCATACACCGTGACCAAACAGGCTTCATGCCCATGCGTCAGGCGGGAGACAAAATTAGAAGAGCGCTTTTATTAACACATGCAGCTAAAACAAGGCATTTTCCGACCTGCCTCCTATCTTTAGACATAAAGAAAGAATTTGATTTGGTAACCTGGCCATATATGCAGTTTATTCTCAAAAAATGGGATTTCGGTAATCATTTTTTATCTTGGGTCTCTTCCTTATACAGCAATCCGAGGGCATACATTAAATATATGGCTTACAAATCAAACATGATAGAAATTAGAAGAGGGACCAGACAGGGTTGTCCCTTATTCCTTTTACTTTTTGCCCTACTTATCAAACCCTTGGCTCATTTAATTAGAAATAATCCCAATATCAAAGGAGTGGAATTGGATGGACATCAGCATAAAATATGTCTCTTCGCAGACGATATACTTATCTTCTTAACCCATCCTCATATCTCTACTCCTAATCTTCTAGACATTTTAGATAAATTTGCCCATATCTCAGGACTCCACATTAACCCTCAGAAATCGAATGCACTTAATGTTTCCCTGTCACAAGATGAACTACAGCAAGCCCAAACTTCACTACCATTTAATTGGGTAACACAATTCTTTCCATACCTAGGAATACAACTCACATCCTCATTTTCAAATCTGTTTACAACAAATTATCTACCATTATTAAAATATACTACAGGCTTAATGAAACAATGGTCCTCTCTCCCCTTATCTTGGCTATGGAGGATTAATGCCATAAAATTGTCTATCTTACCAAAATTTTTATACCTATTTAGGGTACTTCCTATTTCATCACTGTCCTACTTTCAAAGACTTTTACAACGCAGAGTTATGTCCTTTATATGGGGTGATTATAAGCCACGTATTCCTAAGTCAACACTCTTTTTGGATAAACTTAGTGGTGGATTAGGATTACCTAACTTCTCTTCATACTATTATGCAGCGCAACTATCGCAATTACCTAAATATCATACGAGCATTGAATCTCCATTATGGGTTGCTATTGAATATATTGACATTGACCCCATTTCTGTGTCTAACCTGTTATGGTTAGCCCCCAAAGATAGAACTCATATCTCCAACCCCATAACCAAGCATTCCCTTCTTATATGGGACAAATTCAGAAGTTCTCTTAAACTTCAATCCGCACATAATCCCCTCCTCTCCTTCATTAAGAACCCTGCTTTCTATCCTGCCTGGAAATTTCCAAAATCATTTATAGCCTGGTCTTCAATAAATTTGGTTTGTTTTCACAATTTAGTATCCACCAACTCTATTCATACTTTCCCCACTCTATGTGAGATTTACAAGCTCCCTAACACTGAGCTTTTCCGCTATTTACAAATCAAAAACTTTTATACACCCCTTATCAAAACGGGATCAATACATTCAATTATCGCAATTTGAAAGAATTTGCAAAAGTGACCCTCATACTAGAGGACCGATTTCTTTTTTATATAAACAGCTTAACTCTATTCCTATTGATACTCTACCTTCCTACACTATAAAATGGTCACTTGATTTGAATAGAACATTTAGTAAAGATGAATGGAACAGTATATGGTTAGCCACAAAAAACACCTCTCCAAATTGCTACGCAATATAAACCATTTTTAAAGTCCTAGCTCGTTGGTATTTGGTGCCAGCCAGAATAGCTAAATTTATCCCGTCTTACCCAACAACATGTTTTCGAGGATGCTCATCATCAGGTACCCACTTTCACATTTGCTGGCAATGCCCAATTGTTCAAACCTTCTGGATAAAAAAAAATGATATGGCTTCTAAAGCCTTGGAAACTCCAATATCTCCAGACCCGGCCATAGCACTTCTAAATCTTAAACCTCCTGGACTTACCCGGACTCAATTTCAATTACTAGTACATCTCACAACTGCAGCTAAACAAACCATAGCTAGGGCATGGAAATCTCAGACGTTGGTTGTGGCCGAAGCTAAACATTGAATGAATAGGGCTCTTATATTTAATAAAATGTCATCTATTGAGGATAATAATATGAAAAAAAATACAATAAAATCTGGCAACCATGGGTTAAGTACCTTCTATCTACAAACTTTGATCTATCATTGTTGATGCCTAATTGATACTCCTTACATCCTTTTACTATTATCTTTTTTACTTCTAGGTGCTTCTGGGGCGGGGGCTGGACCAATATCAGGAGAAACTTTTCTTATCTTCTTTTCTTTCACTCACTCTTTCTCTCTCTTCTTATCTTCTTCTTCTATTCTTATTCTTTTCTTTCTTCTTTTCTTTTTACTTACTTTTTCATATAATAGTTACGAATACGGGATCTTGATTCACTCCTTTTACTCACATATACATCTTAGAATCTCTGTCACTCATACTTGGCTGATTTCTCATTTATAATAGATTCCTTATGTTATCAAATATAGGATAAATGAGAATCATATAGTCTGCTACATAACTTTCTTTTTTCCTCTTTACTTTAATTAATATACTTTTAGTCTTGATACATTTTATCTTATAGAATATACAATGAGTTCCCCTTGGTTTTTTTTAGCAGCATGAGAGACAACAAAAAAATAAAATAATTACATATAAGTACATTATGGAAACAATTGAATAAATACATACATAATTTGTTATATAATTCATATAAGATAATTTACAGAGAGATCTTCACAATATTTCATAAAATTCAATGTAGAGCGCTCTACAACCCCAATGCATTTCGACCATCTAGAAATGACGGTCTTCTTCAGGGGGGAACAATGCTGTAAAAGGGCAACTTTTGTCACATTTCTGTGAAGTATCAAAAAAAAGAGAGAAAAAAAATCTAAATCTAAAAGAAGAAATTAGTGTGATAATTATTATTTGTATAATCCACTTGTAGTATTTACCATTTCCATCAATCGTTTTCGCTTGAACCAGAGACTTTTAATCAGACGTATTGAAAAGCGATATTTTTCTCCCTAAGGGTAGTTACGGACTTGCCACAATGACTTCCTCCCACTTCCACTCATCCCACCCTCTGAATCAGAGGGGGGGGGGGGGGGGGAGAAAAAAAGAAAGAGAAGAAAAAAGAAGGGGGGGGGGGGGGAGAAGCAGGAAAATTCCCACGGAGGTATAAGAAGTCACAGGCTTGCAGGAGATGACAATATTTTGGAGTTTTCCCAGGGGAAGCGAGAGGGAGACCAATGTCACCCAATAAGTGGCCGCACCTGAAAATATCAAAGTTCTTTATGAATATCAAATATACAACATATTCTCTATGTAGAGTAGAGGTTGTAAATCTATATGTCTGGTTAAATGATGACCTAATCTCCCTTTAGTACCCCATGTATATGAAATATTGAATATTTGTAATTATCCCTTAATTAGTGTATAAACGAGATAGGTGTAAATCTATATGTCAAACTAAACATATAGCATATTTTCCTCAATGCCTTATACCTGCAAAGGTTTGTGTATTTATATTTATCTATTAATTAGAACCATTAAAAGTGTTAATAAATTGATGTAAAAGTGAAAAAGTGGCAGGACACATAGTCCTGTGATGTGGGAGTCCCCCTGACTGAATAAATGGAAAAAGTGAATGAACAATACATATGATGAACTAAATGATAAAATATGGCATTTAGTAAACAAAGTGGAATGAAATAAAAACAATAACACCAGTGCCCAATAATGTGAAGTTCATTACAAGAAAATTGTGTGATTGCTGGTGTGCTTGAAAATAATAATGAATAAATTTAGGGTTATAAACAAGTTGTTACCTGCTAGCAGTGCTTGAATAAGCATAAAGAATAGCCAGTGCAGTGTGCTCTAAATTCTCTGGACACACAGGGCGATCTGTTCTGCGCATGCGCATGCGCATGCACAGCGTTACCCCACGCTAATTGTGTCAGAGGCAACGGTGGTTCTGGGGCAGAGCTTGCCTTCCGGAACACCGAGGGAATGACAAGAGAGCCGGTATGCCGGCACAGGTGTCCCCAGGGGAGGGAGTAAAGTGGAGTGGCTCAAAGCGCATAAACAAGAAAACACACATGATCATGATCAGCAAATGAAGTAAGTGGTATAAATAGATTGCACACATGAGAATCACTTCAGTTGAATCCTGGGGTGTTACAAGATAAGACCATATGCATAGGTAAGACAAGGCTTTGGAATACTTATACTATTATTAACAGTTTCCTTTTGGAAGCAACGATCTTTTACTGCATAAAATAATTGATTATTTGACTGCAACATTTGTTCAAATGTCCTCATTTTACTCTATTTAGTTGCAGTTTCTCTTGCATCACTGCGGGTTGTGCTATAGGACACCCACAGCAGAGAATTTAGAGCACACTGCACTGGCTATTCGTTATGCTTGTTCAAGCACTACTAGCAGGTAACAGCTTGTTTATAATAATACATTTACTCATTATTATTTTCTAGAACACCAGCAATCACACAATTTTCTTGTAATGAACTTCACATTATTGGGCACTGGTGTTATTGTTTTTATTTCATTCCACTTTGTTTACTAAATGCCATATTTTATCATTTAGTTCATCATATGTATTGTTCATTCACTTTTTCATTTATTCAGTCAGGGGGACTTCCACATCACAGGACTATGTGCCCCGTCACTTTTTCACTTTTTCATAAATTTATTAACACTTTTAATGGTTCTAATTAATAGATAAATATAAATACCCAAACCTTTGCAGGTATAAGGCATTGAGGAAAATATGCTATATTTTTAGTTTGACATATAGATTTACACCTATCTCGTTTATACACTAATTAAGGGATAATTACAAATATAGAATATTTCATATACATGGGGTACTAAAGGGAGATTAGGTCATGCATTTAACCAGATATATAGATTTACAACCTCTACTCTATATAGAGAAAATGTTGAATATATGATATTCATAAAGAACTTTGATATTTTCAGGTGTGGCCACTCATTGGGCGACATTGGTCTCCCAGTCGCTTCCCCTGTGAAAACTACAAAATATTGTCATCTCCTGCAAGCCTGTGACTTCTTATACCTCCGTGGGAATTTTCCTGCTCCCCCCCTTTTTTTTCTTCCCTTTCTTCCTTTCTCCCCCCCCCCCTGATTCAGTGGGTGGGATGAGTGGAAGTGGGAGGAAGTCATTGTGGCAAGTCTGTAACTACCCTTAGGGAGAAAAATATCGCTTTTCAATACGTCTGATTAAAAGTATCTGGTTCAAGTGAAAACGATTGATGGAAATGGTAAATACTACAAGTGGATTATACAAATAATAATTATCACACTAATTTCTTCTTTTAGATTTAGATTTTTTTTTCTCTCTTTTTTGATACTTCACAGAAATGTGGCAAAAGTTGCCCTTTTACAGCATTGTTCCCCCCTGAAGAAGACCGTCATTTCTAGATGGTCGAAATGCATTGGGGTTGTAGAGTGCTCTACATTGAATTTTATGAAATATTGTGAAAATCTCTCTGTAAATTATCTTAAATGAATTATATAACAAATTATGTATGCATTTATTCAATTGTTTCCATAATGTACTTATATGTAATTTTTTATTTATTTTTTGTTGTCTCTCATGCTGCTAAAAAACCCCAAGGGGAGCTCATTGTATATTCTGTAGAATTCTATTCGGGGTGTGCAGCTAGCTCAAAGTTGATTTTTTATGCACCCATTCCTTACATTTTACAGTGGTGTGAAAAAGTGTTTGCCCCCTTCCTCATTTCCTGTTCCTTTGCATGTTTGTCACACTTAAGTGTTTCGGAACATCAAACCAATTTAAACAATAGTCAAGGACAACACAAGTAAACACAAAATGCAATTTGTAAATGAAGGTGTTTATTATTAAAGGTGAAAAAAAATCCAAACCATCATGGCCCTGTGTGAAAAAGTGATTGCCCCCCTTGTTAAAACATACTATAACTGTGGTTGTCCACACCTGAGTTCAATTTCTCTAGCCACACCCAGGCCTGATTATTGCCACACCTGTTCACAATCAAGGCATCACTTAAATAGGAGCTGCTTGACACAGTAAGGTCCACCAGAAGATCCTTAAAAGCTACACATCATACACATCATTGAGAAAGAAAGTAATTGAGATCTATCAGTCTGGAAAGGGTTATAAAGCCATTTCCAAAGCTTTGGGAATCCAGCGAACCACAGTGAGAGCCATTATCCACAAATGGCAAAGACATGGAACAGTGGTGAACCTTCCCAGGAGTGGCCGGCCGCCCAAAATTACCCCAAGAGCGCAGCGACGACTCATCCAAGAGGTCACAAAAGACCCCACAACAACGTCCAAGGAACTGCAGGCCTCACTTGCCTCAGTTAAGGTCAGCGTTCATGCCTCCACCATCAGGAAAAGACTGGGCAAAAATGGCCTGCATGGCAGAGTTCCAAGGAGAAAACCACTGCTGAGCAAAAAGAACATCAAAGCTCGTCTCAATTTCTCCACAACACATCTTGATGATCCCCAAGACTTTTGGGACAACATTCTGTGGACCGATGAGACAAAAGTGGAACTCTTTGGAAGGTGTGTGTCCAAGTATATCTGGCGTAGAAGGAACACTGCATTTCATAAAAAGAACATTATACCAACAGTAAAATATGGTGGTGGTAGTGTGATGGTCTGGGGCTGTTTTGCTGCTTCAGGACCTGGAAGACTATATGATAAAAGGAACTATGAATTCTGCTGTCTACCAAGAGATCCTGAAGGAGAATGTCCGACCATCTGTTCGTGTACTCAAGCTGAAACGAACTTGGGTTCTGCAGCAGGACAATGATCCTAAACACACCAGCAAGTCCACCACAGAATGGCTGAAGAAAAACAAAATGAAGACTTTGGAGTGGCCTAGCCAAAGTCCTGACCTGAATCCTATTGAGATGTTGTGGTATGACCTTAAAAAGGCCGTTCATGCTCGAAAACCCTCTAATGTAACTGAATTAGGACAATTCTGCAAAGATGAGTGGGCCAAAATTCCTCCAGGACGCTGTAAAAGCCTCATTGCACGTTATCGCAAACGCTTGGTTGCAGTTGTTGCTGCTAAGGGTGGCCCAACCAGTTATTAGGTTTAGGGGGCAATCACTTTTTCACACAGGGCCATGATGGTTTGGATTTTTTTCACCTTTAATAATAAACACCTTCATTTACAAATTGCATTTTGTGTTTACTTGTGTTGTCCTTGACTATTGTTTAAATTGGTTTGATGTTCCGAAACACTTAAGTGTGACAAACATGCAAAGGAACAGGAAATGAGGAAGGGGGCAAACACTTTTTCACACCACTGTATCTTATGTCCTAAAATACCCACGCGTGTTCACAGCTTGAACCCAATTGGGGTGAACATGTGGTTGGAAATTCAGAGATGTTTATTTAAAGTTATATTAACATTCCTTCTTCTTTGTATATTAGTTGTCAAATATTATACAGTGGTGTGAAAAAGTGTTTGCCCCCTTCCTCATTTCCTGTTCCTTTGCATGTTTGTCACACTTAAGTGTTTCTGAACATCAAACCAATTTAAACAATAGTCAAGGACAACACAAGTAAACACAAAATGCAATTTGTAAATGAAGGTGTTTATTATTAAAGGTGAAAAAAAATCCAAACCATCATGGCCCTGTGTGAAAAAGTGATTGCCCCCCCCTTGTTAAAACATACTATAACTGTGGTTGTCCACACCTGAGTTCAATTTCTATAGCCACACCCAGGCCTGATTATTGCCACACCTGTTCACAATCAAGGCATCACTTAAATAGGAGCTGCTTGACACAGTAAGGTCCACCAGAAGATTCTTAAAAGCTACACATCATGCCGAGACCCAAAGAAATTTAGGAACAATTGAGAAAGAAAGTAATTGAGATCTATCAGTCTGGAAAGGGTTATAAAGCCATTTCCAAAGCTTTGGGAATCCAGCGAACCACAGTGAGAGCCATTATCCACAAATGGCGAAGACATGGAACAGTGGTGAACCTTCCCAGGAGTGGCCAGCCGCCCAAAATTACCCCAAGAGCGCAGCGACGACTCATCCAAGAGGTCACAAAAGACCCCACAACAACATCCAAGGAACTGCAGGCCTCACTTGCCTCAGTTAAGGTCAGCGTTCATGCCTCCACCATCAGGAAAAGATGGCCTGCATGGCAGAGTTCCAAGGAGAAAACCACCGCTGAGCAAAAAGAACATCAAAACTCGTCTCAATTTCTCCACAACACATCTTGATGATCCCCAAGACTTTTGGGACAACATTCTGTGGACCGATGAGACAAAAGTGGAACTCTTTGGAAGGTGTGTGTCCAAGTATATCTGGCGTAGAAGGAACACTGCATTTCATAAAAAGAACATTATACCAACAGTAAAATATGGTGGTGGTAGTGTGATGGTCTGGGGCTGTTTTGCTGCTTCAGGACCTGGAAGACTTGCCGTGATAAAAGGAACTATGAATTCTGCTGTCTACCAAGAGATCCTGAAGGAGAATGTCCGACCATCTGTTCATGTACTCAAGCTGAAACGAACTTGGGTTCTGCAGCAGGACAATGATCCTAAACACACCAGCAAGTCCACCACCGAATGGCTGAAGAAAAACAAAATGAAGACTTTGGAGTGGCCTAGCCAAAGTCCTGACCTGAATCCTATTGAGATGTTGTGGTATGACCTTAAAAAGGCCGTTCATGCTCGAAAACCCTCTAATGTAACTGAATTAGGACAATTCTGCAAAGATGAGTGGGCCAAACTTCCTCCAGGACGCTGTAAAAGCCTCATTGCACGTTATCGCAAACGCTTGGTTGCAGTTGTTGCTGCTAAGGGTGGCCCAACCAGTTATTAGGTTTAGGGGGCAATCACTTTTTCACACAGGGCCATGATGGTTTGGATTTTTTTTCACCTTTAATAATAAACACCTTCATTTACAAATTGCATTTTGTGTTTACTTGTGTTGTCCTTGACTATTGTTTAAATTGGTTTGATGTTCCGAAACACTTAAGTGTGGCAAACATGCAAAGGAACAGGAAATGAGGAAGGGGGCAAACACTTTTTCACACCACTGTATCTATATTTGCTCAAATGTGATTATATCTAAGAAGTTCTGATTATATTGTTCTATATCGTATCCCATGCTTGTAGTTTATTCTCATTTAATTTTCTAGACATTATTTTTCTTTTCCTGTATAAAACTCAATAAAAGGATTGAACAAGAAAAACATATGTAATAGAACCAAGTGACTGTTGGCATCTAGTGGCACTCTACACGTTTCCTGGCATTACAGCCATTCATCAGGCATGTTATGAAGTATGTACAAGGAAGGAAATTACCAGGGATTAATGATAATGGGATTTTATCCCAACTAGGTGGAGATAAATTGGGATACTTACTACACAACCTCAAGGCCAGGTCCGGTAACCACCAAGCAAGACGGGGGGGGGGGGGTAAGAGGCATGATGTCTCCCCCCGGGGGAATCCTCCAAGGATGGAGAACAGTGCCCGGAGCCCAACACGGTGGTGACAGCATGATCCAATAGGTAAGGGAAAGAGAATAGATATGGCGCTATACCTTATTAAACTCACTAAAAATGGATATCATAAAAATGTACAAATTTTCCAGCTTGCTGGCTAATAATTTTAAAATCCCGGATAGAACTAGATGAACTAAATAATAAAATCAATAAATGATAAAGTGCTGGGAATCAATCAATATTAAATAGTGAATGCAAAGTGAATATACATTTTCCAGCGTGCTGGTTAATAAATTGAAATAAAGATGTAAAATCCACAATAAATTAAATAAATTAGATAGCTGAGATAAATGAATAAATGAATAATTAGTACTAAAATACCATGAATCAATCAGTATTCAATAGTGAAATGCAAAAAATACTCAAAGTACCTGTGACTGTGATTATGGCGCAACCAAATAAATGGCCATAAAGGGGAACAACAAAACAAATTGCTCAAAATCATACAGGTTTAAATACAAGTGGAATAGTGAGTGCAAACACACTGTGTCAAATCTCAGAACATGCCAAAATTTGCAAAATGAAATAAAAATAGAAGAAATAAATAAAAATAAGAATAAAAATGAAGTCCAGAAAGTGAAAAATCTTGCGGTGACAAATCAGATGTGAAAGTCCAATTGGATAAGGGTTAAAAATTAAAAATTAAACATGAAATGAAAATTTGATGGTGAAAAAGGTCTTCTGTGTATAAGAGAGAAGTGGAGGGAGTGACTTCGCTATCCGTTCGCAGTGAACGTTTGCAGTGAACGTTTATGAATTTTGCTCTCACCAGAGATATGACCCCGTCTGGGGTGGATCAGCCTCCACAGTATAAGCCACTGTGTCGCTTCTTGGGCTGTCTCTGCTATGATGCTGGGGAGATCCCTCGTTCTTCCGTGGGGATGTTGTACCTCGTTTTACATGTGATAGAAAAGAGGACTCCCCTCATGTGTTCAGAACACATGAGGGGAGTCCTCTTTTCTATCACATGCAAAACGAGGTACAACATCCCCACGGAAGAACGAGGGATCATAATAAATCACGAGTCATATCTCTGGTGAGAGCAAAATTCATAAACGTTCACTGCAAACGTTCACTGCGAACGGATAGCGAAGTCACTCCCTCCACTTCTCTCTTATACACAGAAGACCTTTTTCACCATCAAATTTTCATTTCATGTTTAATTTTTAATTTTTAACCCTTATCCAATTGGACTTTCACATCTGATTTGTCACCGCAAGATTTTTCACTTTCTGGACTTAATTTTTATTCTTATTTTTATTTATTTCTTCTATTTTTATTTCATTTTGCAAATTTTGGCATGTTCTGAGATTTGACATAGTGTGTTTGCACTCACTATTCCACTTGTATTTAAACCTGTATGATTTTGAACAATTTGTTTTGTTGTTCCCCTTTATGGCCATTTATTTGGTTGCGCCATAATCACAGTCACAGGTACTTTGAGTATTTTTTGCATTTCACTATTGAATACTGATTGATTCATGGTATTTTAGTACTAATTATTCATTTATTCATTTATCTCAGCTATCTAATTTATTTAATTTATTGTGGATTTTACATCTTTATTTCAATTTATTAACCAGCACGCTGGAAAATGTATATTCACTTTGCATTCACTATTTAATATTGATTGATTCCCAGCACTTTATCATTTATTGATTTTATTATTTAGTTCATCTAGTTCTATCCGGGATTTTAAAATTATTAGCCAGCAAGCTGGAAAATTTGTACATTTTTATGATATCCATTTTTAGTGAGTTGAATAAGGTATAGCGCCATATCTATTCTCTTTCCCTTACCTATCGCACTGTTCCATCCATTTGGATGGAAACATAATAGAGGCTGCTCTTACCTACATCACATCATATACTCTCTGTATAACAAACTCCATAGCGCATCCTATCCCTTTGTTTTTTATTAGCATGATCCAATAGACTATGTGTACATAGAAAGTGCATAGTGTTCCTAGAAAGTTATTGTCATAAAAATTGTTCGGGAACCCGGGTCCTGTCTCAGGAGACATGTATCAATGCAATTTTTTTATTTTAAATGGCCGTTTTTTCTGGAGCAGTGATTTTTTTATTGCTTAAAGTGAAACAACAAAAATGAATGGGTGAATAACAGTCACAAAAAAAGAATGGACTCATGCAGGTATACACCTGATGAGTCAAACAAACTTTGCAAGATGACCAGAAAGTTCTGGCTTACTATCCAGTTCCCGACCAGCGCACGCCGATGTACGTTGGCAGAATGGCACGGGCAGGCATATTGGCGTACAGGTACGTCCAATCTTTAATGCCGCCCTGCCATCGCGAGAGCGCCGCCGGCGGCACGCTCGCATGCTGGTCGGGACCCCCATGAGTGATCGAGACCCCCGGACTCGATCCCCGCGGGCATACCCGCGATTGTCTCACGGGGCGGCTGAATGGAGAGATGCCGTTGTAAACAGCATCTCCCCGTTCTGCCTAGCAACAAGTGACACTGAGCTCTGCTCCATGTGATTGGAGCAGAGATCAGTATTCACTAAATGAAAGCCCAGCCCCTCACAGTTAGTAACACACCCCTAGGAACACTTAACCCCTACACTGCCACCCACTGGTTAACCCCTTCACTGCCAGTGTCATTTACACAGGAATCACTGCATTTGTATAGCAGTGATTGCTGTATAAATTACAATGGTCCCAAAAATGTGCCAAAAATGTCTGATGTGTCCGCCATAATGTCGCAGTCACAATAAAAATCACCCCATTACTAGTAAAAAAAAAAATATCCCCTATTTTATAAACGCTATAACTTTTGCGCAAACCAATCAATAATCGCTTATTGCAGTTTTTTTACCAAAAATATGTAGAAGAATACGTAACCTAAACTGAGGGAAAAAAAAAAAATTTCTAAATTTTTGGGGGATATTTATTATAACAAAAAGTAAAAAATAATGCGTTTTTTTCAAAATGTTTGCTCTATTTTTGTTTATAGAGCAAGAAATAAAAACCGCAGGGGTGATCAAATACCAATAAAAGAAAGCTCTATTTGTGGGGGAAAAAAGGACGTCAATTTTGTTTGGGAGCCATGTCGCATGACCGCGCAATTGTCAGTTAAAACAACGCAGTGCCGAATCGCAAAAAGTGGTCTGATCTTTGGCCAGCAAAATGGTCTGGGGCTGAAGTGGCTATATGGACATGACCTCCAAACAAATGTTCCAAATCGATTGCAGTGTTGCCAATCGCCCATAGATTTACAGGCAGCCTGTAAAAACAAGGCATTTTTTCCGGTGCCTGTGAAAGCCTGTAGTAAGGGAAAAGTGCCAGTAAAAATGGCGACGATTGGCTTGGGTCAGAACTGTGCATACCCAGTGGCTGCAATTCTGGATATCCCCGAGGAAAATCCGATCAGCTTGAGCGCTGCCACCGAGTCTTTGTCCTGAGTCCTGGACCTGCACATGTGCTCAGCCACAGCCTCTGCCTGGCGACAGCCAGGCCAGCCAGCCCACCTACCGTGCAGCCAGTCAATGATCTAAGTGCATTTTCTTGCCAGCGTCGCCGCCAGCCTATAAACAGGCAGCAGTTGGGCATGCAGACTGAGGAGCCTCGTGGGGTAGGAGTCAGTGGAGAGACCTGACCTGTGGCGGCAGATCAGAGAGGACTGGAGTGGACGCATCACGGTCGGACTTACTAACTGGAATAGCACACCCCCAACCCGAGCAAGAAGTGCAACGGAGCAGATGGACCACCTCTTACCAGTAATGTCACTGTTGGTTATGAATGTCATTGGCAAATGTCTCAAAGAGGAGTTTTGCGAAAGGCTTACATATTGTCACTTTTCCTTACTGATTGATGAAACTACTGACATATCAACAAGCAAAAAAACTAGCTATGGTTGTCATTTATTTTGATGAAGATGCTGGTAGAACCAAATACCAGTTCTACCGCCTCCTTGGTCTTACTGAAGCAACTGCTGATGCTATTTTTGAGAAGATAAAACAATCTTTTCTGGAAGATGGTATACCCCTAAGAAATGTAATACCTCTTGGTACAGATGGTGCAAGTGTAATGGTTGTTCCTATAAACTCTGTACTGTCCCGCTTCAAAGTAGAGCAGCCTTATATTTTTCACATTCATTGTACCTGCCATGGTGCTGCCTTGTGTGCTGTTGATGCCTGTAAAGCCATACCAAAAACTATTGAGCAACTTTGCAGAGACATACATAGCCACTTTGCACATAGTTGTAAACGTTTACAGTTGCATCATGAATTTCAGGAATTTGTAGATGCAGATTGTCTAAAGATTCTACAACTTTGTTCCACCAAAAGGCTTTCAATGCTTGATTGTGTCAACCGCATTCTGAATCAATATGATGCCCTCCTAAGTTATTTTCAGTCAAGTGATGATTCAGATCGCTTGGTAACTGTTGACAGAATAAGCATTAAGCTACAGGATCCTATCACTAAGTGCTACTTTTTGTTTCTTCAAGCAGTTTTGCCAAATTTCACACAGTTCAATAACATTTTCCAGAGAAATTCACCTATGTTATCTGACTTGTACTTCAAGTTATTGCCAACTGCTTAAAAGTCTCATGGGCTGGAGCGCATGCTCGGCAGCTCGATGGACGGACGCATCCCCTGAGAGCTCCGCTCCGCTCCAGCCTATTCTCGCCGCCGCAGCTATAATCAGCGGAGGACTGACAATTTTCAGACACCGCCACCAGCATACAACCCCGGGGAACTCCTTTGCATGCCCGGAGGCTCCGCCAGACGGGATTTGTCCCGCCAACTCAACCCCGGAGCTTCGGCCTCAGACCAGGCCAAGATGGCGGCCGCCATTTCCCAGCGAGGCCTACCTCAGGATCCAGGCCAATCCATTGCGGATTCTTCAGGCTGGGACATAATAACGAAGGGGCAACATCATCAAACAGTGAGTAACCCTCAGGCTCCATCATTTCTATTGCCCACATCCACGGAGTCGCTGCTGAGCAGGGCTCTAGATGGGCCCCCCTCTCTCCCATGGAGGATATCATCAATACCCCTGAGCATCCAGGGATCCGGCCCAACGCTAATCCTCATTCTCCTACTGACTTTTTCCAAAATGCTAGCCAGGGGTCTAGCACAAACTGCCTCACAAATAACTTCTACCATACAGGCTGACCTACTCCACCTGGGAGCCAGAATAGAGGCAATTGAATTCAAAACTGACCAAATGGCAACCGTGGCTAATCAAAACACTGACAGAATCCAAGATTTGCATGAACAACTTGATATTGCATATGCTAAATTAGACGGTCTCGAAAATAGATCTCCCAGGTATAAATTTAGGCTCCGAGGCCTTCCTGAATCATTTAAAGACACAGACAAAGTTGTTCGCGCGTTCATCAAAAACTTAATTCCTGACATTCCTGACCACCGCCTGGAGTTAGACAGAGCTCATAGAGCTCTTCAACCTCCGCGACAAGATGGCCTACCCAGGGACATAGTGGTGAAACCACATTTTTTTGGAGTAAAGGAAGAGGTCATGCGCAAAGCCAGGGAAGCGGAAAACCTCTCCATCCAGGGTCACCCGATACAACTATTCGCTGACCTCTCGCCATACACGATACAAAAACGGAGATCGCTTAAACCTCTCTTGCAAGTCCTGCTGCAGAAATCGATCAATTACAGATGGTCATTTCCATTACATCTGAAGTTCTCCTTCCAGAACAAACCCTACCACTTTTCCAGTTTTACAGAAGGGGAGCGCCTATTTCTCCAACTCGGCCTCATCTCCCATTCTCCAGCCACGACACCTGATGCACGAAACCTGATGTCTACCAAAAGACCCCCTCCTTCTAGCCCCATCAAACCACTATGCCAAAAGCAACAAGCAAAACGATCTAAGGACGGACGCCCACCCTAAAGCTGACTACACTCAAGATAAGGTTCCTCTGTTAAGGCCTGATCTATTCAAGCCCTAGCTTTTCCTTCTGACTGTCCTGGTCAACTCCGCTCATCTCTTATGGACTTTCTTTAATTTTTCCCTTTCTACACATTATATACTAGATTCCCCCCCCTCTTTTTTTTTTCTCGGCCCCTCACTTTCCATTCACCCTTTTTTTCTCTGGTGGAATGGCTGGAGCGGCTGCACTTCGCCTCCCAGTGTCCTGGTGTGGGTTCTTGTTTTTTCTGGGCCCATCCGGAGACCACGCTCGGCCCCCCCCATGGGAATTCCCCAGGGTTGGGAGATCCTAGGGGCAAGGACAGCGGCTGCCCCCCCCGTATGGGATCTTGGATACAACCTAAGCCTCAAATTTTCTTTTTGTATGTTTTTATTTTCTTTACAATATTATACCCTATTTAGATATGCTCATTATATACCTTAAGCTTGATTACATGATTTTACATTGTGTCACTACGCATGTGATTGCTAAACAAGTTACATTTGACTTATGTTTTTCTTCTTTCACAGAATCGGCCTCTTTTCTTTCCCTTTCCTCTTTCTCCTTCCCCCCCCCCCCCATGGGACACCCAGCGACATGGTCATTGACCACCTGATGATCCATCGAAGCTCATGGACTGCACTCGTAAAACTCTTCCGTTCCACTCCGACGATCGTGGTAAGGTTTCTAAAAGTGATGCGATTCTCCTCCGCTCTGATCAATGCACTCTGACATCACTAAACCTAGCCCACTAAGTGTTGCCTCTCATAATGTTCAAGGGATGAACTCCCCCATTAAGAGACGCAAACTATTCAACCATTACAGTTCTCAAAGAATTGGCTCTTACCCCCAGTTTTATTTGTCTAATGCACGCAATAAGACTAAGGGAGTGGCCATCTGCTTCGCTAAACACCAAAAATTTTCACCTTCGGAGATAGTAAGGGATCAAATAGGCAGATACATACTAGTCAAGGGCTTAATTGATGGCGTGCGCTATTCAGTGGTCTCTTACTACACTCCAAATAAAGGCCAGGCATCTTTCTTCGCATCCATGATGTCCACCTTAGGCCCACAGCTGGAAGGGAAAATTATCATGGGAGGTGACACAAATATCCCTTTCGATTATTCCCTAGACAAATCGGGGTCAGGCGGTCCCTGTTCTAGGAGACCCCTAAAACAAAACACCAGAATAGCCTCTACTCTTCAAGCACAGGGCCTTGTGGACATATGGAGGGAATTAAACCCAAGATCTAAAGACTACACACATTATTCTGCCCCTCACCACCTCTACACCAGAATAGACCATATTTTCATTCAATCACAGGGCATACCTGATGCCATGAAAGCGGTCATCAGAGACACTACCTTGTCAGACCACTCTATAGCCATCCTATACATGCTCCGCACACACAATTCATCCAAGCATTTCACATGGAGATTAAATGAGAGCCTCTTGAGTGATTCAGCCCAATGCGAGATCATTGCACATGAAATCCTAGAATACTTTAGCCTCAACAATACAGACTCAATGTCCCCGGAAACCCTCTGGGCCGCCCACAAGGCAGTGATTAGAGGGAAAATCATCCAGATTGCCTCGCGTCTCAAAAAAGAATGAGCGGCAGACATTTCCAACCTCCATAGGACATATCAAACCCTCAGTAAATCCCACAAACAAAACCCTACCAAGTATTCCTTGGAGTCCCTAGAATCCGCTAGGGCAACTTTAAATTTGGCCCTGAATACCGAGGCTGAAAAACAGCTACGGTGGTCCGGAGCTCGCTTTTACTCCCAAAAAGACAGAATTGGAGCTAAATTGGCAGCGAAACTGTCCCCTAGGCCTCGCACTTATCATTTCCCTAAAATAAGAACCCCAACAAGGGAGTTAACTCAAAATCCGCGTCGTATCATGGAGGCGCTTCAGAAATTCTATACATCACTGTATAAAGCAGACGCCACAGATTCTCATCTTCCCCTAGAAGAATTTCTAAATACTATCCCTCTTCCGAAACTCTCCACGGAACACTCTGACCTCCTAGATGACCCTGTTAGGGAAGTTGAAGTTACACAGGTAATTAAGCAACTTAAACCAAACTCAGCCCCAGGTCCCGATGGTTTCTCAGTAGCATATTATAAAAAATTCTCAACCCAGCTGGTCCCATATTTGGTCAGGTTCTTCAACCATATAAGGTCTGAATCTCCCTTGGATGAAGCTCTGAACCTGGCCTATATATCAGCCATACCCAAACCGGGCAAAGACGCGACTCTAGTAGCTAATTATCGTCCAATCTCTCTAATCAATAATGACCTCAAAATCTTGACGAAAGTTTTGGCCAACAGGCTCTCCTCCTTCATCGCACTCTACATACACAAAGACCAGGCGGGCTTCATCCGGGGAGACAGGGACCAGACCAAATTAGAAGAGCAGTTAATATCATCTCCCTCCTCAACTCACAATGGGACGGATGCCCTCCACAAACAGGGTACCTACTATCAATTGACCTTCAAAAGGCATTTGACACAGTGACCTGGCCCTACCTATTCAGGGTCCTTGAACGCTGGGGTTTTGGTCCACGATTCCTCGGAATCTTACGTGCCTTGTACTCGAATCCCAGTGCGCGGGTTCATCTGCAGGGCTGCTACTCTGATCCCTTCCGCATGGAGAAAGGGACTAGGCAAGGCTGTCCTCTTTCCCCCCTCCTTTTTGCTATTGCCATTGAGACCTTGGCCATAGCAATTATGCATAATCCTAACATCAAGGTAGTCCTTTGTGGGAGGCAAGAACACAAATGCGTGCTATTCGCGGATGATATACTTTTATTCGTCACATCCCCACTGATCTCAACGCCCAATATACTTTCCCTACTAGACAATTTTGGTAAAGTATCAGGGCTGCTTGTTAATATCTCTAAATCAACGGCCTTAAATATCACGGTCCCTCCTGAATTACTGAACAATATTCAGAGCCATTTCCCTATTCATTGGTGCTCGACACACATCCCATACCTAGGGGTTAATCTCACACCTAAATTTCAATCCCTTTTCCCTGCAAACTACCCCGCCGCTTTCAAAAAACTCTCTTCTGTTCTCGCTTCCTGGGCCAAGCATGATCTTTCTTGGCTGGGTCGTATAAACTCAATTAAGATGACTTTCCTTCCACGCATTTTATATTTATTCAGGGCACTCCCTATCCCGATATGCAAGTCACAATTACATAAAGTCCAATCTAGCATATTGAAATTTATATGGGGCGCCAAGGGGAGGAGATGCTCTAAACAAGTCCTATATCGTCTCAAATCACAAGGAGGACTCGCTCTACCTAATATTTGGTGGTAGTACCAAGCAGCAAGGCTGGCCCAGATTTCCATTGTCTATGCTCGGGGTGCTAAACCTGATTGGGTTGCTATGGAAAGACAGGCAGTCCCTAGACACACTATTGACTACCTCATTTGGGCCCCCTAAAAACGAGACCTCCAGTTTTGGCCCCCACACTCTCCCACTCTCTGTCCCTTTGTGACCAAATCCATAAAAATTCGGCCCTGATTTCACCACTACGCCCTCTAACGCATATTTTTCACAATCCTAAATTCCCTCCTGGAATGAATATACTGGCCTTCACTTGGTGGCTCAATAAAGGTCTACTCAGAATAGGAAATTTCTTCACCCCCTTCGGGCCCCTTATCCCTCACGTATTGCTTCAAGAAATTAGAAATGCCAAATGATGAAAGGTTCCGCTTCTCCCAGATCTCACACTTTCTCCACTCTATCTGGCCTGATAAATCAGTTCCCCAAAGAGTTACGAACTATGAAGCATGGTGCTTGGATGTCGTTGATCAGAAGGGTGGGATCTCCATCTATTCCTCCCTAGCCCTCGGCATTGTCCAAACCATCTTATGCCCTAGCATGGGAAAAGGACCTGGACCTGCAATGGGAGAGGGACAAATGGTTCGCCTGTCTCCAATGGTCCTACAGACTCATAATGAATGTTTCTTTGATTGAAGCTAGTCTCAAAGTCCTTCTCCGATGGTATAGGGTTCCCTCTCTCCTCGCAAAAATTCACCCTGACGCATCCCCGATATGCTTTCGACAGTGCAACCATACTGGTACCTTGCTCCACATATGGTGGTCGTGTCCGCGTTTGAGGGGTCTCTGGAACAAAGTCTTCACCTTACTACGCAAAATTACATCTGCCCAGATCCCTCAGATGCCGGACATAGCACTACTCAACCTCAAAATTGAAGGTTTAACCAAGCACTCACAAGCATTGGTCATTTTCATCCTATTAGGCACAAAAATCACAATAGCGGCCCATTGGAAAAAGATGACGGTTCCGTTCTCAGCGGTAAAAAATAAAATTGCCTGGATCATGGCGCAAGAGAAAATAGTTAGTATCCTTCAAGATAAAAAATGCAGTTTTGAACTTATATGGGAACCATTGCCACATTCCATTATACCCGGGCTATCAGTTCTCTAGCTGATTGTGCCGCTGGGTGTCCCACACACCCCCCCTCCTTACTTTTCCTCTCTTTTTCTCCATCTTTCCCCTTCTCTCTCCTCCCTACTGATTGCTCTTTCTTCCACCTATCCCTGCTACCTGTTGGTTTAGGCCGAACCGGTTTTGGTTAGACCGTGCTGCACACTTACGGAGTGGGAGGGGGGGGGGTATATCCTCCTGTCCCCCACATCCACTGTTCTTTGTTTTATGGCGATGAGGCTTATACATGTTTCACACTACTTTGCTTTGGTGAGGATACTGTAGTGAGATAGCCCTTCGTCCCAGTTCCTTGGGGGACGTTGGGGTACCCATCTGTCATTATTCCCCTGTTGGGGTGGGGGTTGGGGGCACCCGTGGGGGAGGGAGGATGGGGGGAGCCCTCAGTCGCAGCAAGATCCCTTTTGGGGCGCCTGGGGAGGTCTCCCGTTGTCTGCTCTGCCGTGAAGGCTGGGGGGCGGGTGGGGAGTGTTACTTCCCTCCTGGCTGGACCCCCTCTATGTCCCCCCTCACCCCTAACACTTGCTGTATGGTCTGATAGTTAGTCCTAATGTCATGATTTTCTCCGACCTACATGATGTACTAAGAAATTTTTGGCCTCACGGCACGTTTTGTATATTTCTGTACTTTGTTTACCACGCTAACTCTGTTCATTGTACCTGACAATGTTCTGTACTTTCGTGTATACAAAATAATAAAACAGTTTGAAAGTAAAAAAGTCTCATGGGCTACTTTATCAAGCCAGAGCTGTTGGTTTCCATTCACAATGATGCACTGATTGGATTTGATCACATTAATAGTGCAAACTTCAAATCGACAGATGGCATTTTTATTGGATACCAAACAAAAGAACATTTGTCTACAGTAGATGATTTGTCAGCTGTTCACCAGTTCACGGTGCAAGTAACGACATTTTACACAAGAGCTCTAACTGCATTTGAAAAACAAATGCCTATTGGAAACTGAATCATTCAGCTGTTGGCTTTACTAAAACCTTTAAACAGGTGTACTGCAAATTCTGGGGACATTGTAGAACTTGCCAAGCATTTTCCTCAAATTGTTCCCCCATCTGAATTTGATGCACTGCATACTGAATTTATAGAATACCAAGTGACAGATTTTAGTGATCCTGAGACTCACACTTATGCCGCATACATTCGATCAGACTACCGGCGGACTTAGTCTGGCGGACAAACCGCCGGAAAGTCTGCCAAATTTCTGAACGAGTGGACCTGCCCACACACGGGACTTTTCCGGCGGACTATCAGCCGTACTTTTGAAATTAATGGACTTGTCCACACACGGAAGAAAGTCTGTTCATTTTGAACATGGCTCCAGGTAGCCGGGACTAGAGAAGGAAGTCAATGTCGCCACCTTCGGTGACGAGATTGACATGTCGCTGGGCCCGTAACCTGGTATGGACTTAAAGGGAAAGCCCTACGCTGAAAAAATGGCGTGGGGGTCCCCCCCAGGTCCATATAAGACCCTTATCCGAGCACGCAGCCCGGCCGGTCAGGAAAGGGGTGGGGACGAGCGAGCACCCCCTCCTGAGCTGTACCAGGCCATGTGCCCTCAACATGGGGGGTGCTTTGGGGAATGGGGGGCCGCGTGGCCCCTTACCCCAAAGCACCTTGTTCCCATGTTGATGAGGACAAGGGCCTCTTCCTGACAACCCTGGCCGTTGGTTGTCAGGGTCTGCGGGCGGGGGGCTTATCAGAATCTGGGAGCCCCCTTTAATAAGCCCCTCACCCTATGTGAATGAGTATGGGGTACAATTTACCCCTACCCATTCACCTGGAAAAAATGTAAATAAAACACAACACACAAGGGTTAAAAATAATTTATTGCACAGCTCCGGGGGTCTTCTTCCATCTTGGGGGATCTTCTGCTCTTTTGCTAGCTCTTTTACTAGCGGAGGAGCTCGGCTCTCTTCTTCGTCGCCGCCCGGGGGTCTTCTTCCGACTTCGGAGGTCTTGTCCCCCTCGTCGGAGGTCTTGTCCCCCTCTTCGGTTCTTTTTGCCGGGCCTCCGCTCCTTCTTCCAGCTCTTTTACTGGCGGTGGCCCGGTCTTCTGTCACAGCTGTCATCGCTGTCTTCACCGCCTTCTGTTCTTCTATTCTTCTGTTCTTCTCTTCTTGAGATGTTGACTCGTTGCTGTCTCTGGCCGTAACGACTTATATAGGGACAATGGGCGGCGTCACCGGGTGATGTCCCCGCCCATTATGATGTCACAGTCCCAGAGGACATGTCAATCTCGCCACCAAAGGCGGTGACATTGACTTCCTTCGCTAGTCCCAGCTACCTGGAGCCACGCTCAAAATTAATGGACTTTTCTCCGTGCGGAAAGTTCGTTCATTTCAAAAGTACGGTGGACTAGCACACACACGGCCATATTGTCCGGCAGACTGCGGGACTCCCCTATCTGTCAGGGGAAGAACTCTTCCAGTGAGAGTGGGGGGGGGGCGAAGGGAAAGGATAGACAGATGGTGGTAGGGACTCAATTCTTAGAAGGACAGAGAGAATCTGTGACAAAGACCTGAAGTGCCAAACTGTGTGCTGTCTACTGGGGGCTCAAGTTCGGCACATCACAGATCTGCTGGACAGATTACTGGGAGGGGCTGGGGAAGACCCGGCTATCATGATGCACGTTGGCACCAATGACAAAGTCAGAGGCAGATGGAGTGTTCTAAAGAATGATTTTAGGGACTTAGGAGCTAAATTGAGGAAAAGGACCTCCAAAGTAGTATTCTCAGGAATACTACCTGTACCTTGAGACACACCAGAAATGCAGAGGGAGATTAGGTACGTAAACAAGTAACTGATGAACTGGTGTAGTAAGAAGGGGTTTGGATTCCTGGAGAACTGGGCTGACTTCTCAGTCGGTCACCAGTACTATAGAAGGGATGGACTGCAAATAAATAAGGAGGGTGCAGATCTGCTGGAAGTGAAGATGGCCAAAAAGTTAGAGGGGTTTTTAAACTAGGTGACAGGGGAGGGTCCAGAGGTAGGGATAGTCAGCACGGAACATATTCCAGAGGGTAGTATTGGGGGCATTAGTGGTAGGTTGACTAAATCCAGGGGTAAGTATGGTAACAAGTCCTATTTGCAATCTTAGAACACCCAATAAGGGGACAGTATGTGACCTCTATAATCTGCGTGGCATGTTCACCAATGCCAGGAGCCTGGTGGACAAGATGGGTGAACTAGGATTTGGATTTTGTGGGAATTTCAGAGACCTGGTTCAACACCTCTCATGATTGGCTGGCAACCATTTAACGGTATACATAAGGGTATATATAAGGGAGCTAGGGGGAGGTGGATTCCTTATGGGTAGAGCTCCAAAGGGATTAAGCTAAGGGGAAAATATTCCTGGGAGTATGCTATAGGCCCCTAACCTGAGGGAGGAGGGGGAGACGGACCTCCTATAATATAGACTGGGCAGAGGGAACCACGTATTCGTCTTAGCCCTTGTACACACGGTCGGAGATTCCTTTGGAATGTTTCCTATCGGACCGTTTTGTCGGATATTCCGACTGTGTGTGGTCTGCATCGGACTGTTTCCGTCGGAATATCAAACGGACCAATTTTTCCAACTTGCCGGTAAAATTTTCCGACAAAATGCTCCTATCAAGCATACTCCGATCATGTGTAGCCTACTCCGATGGACAAAGTGCCACGCATGCTCAGATCAAATTCCTAGACCAAAGCTATTGGCTACTAGCCTGAACGTAGTCCCATCGTAACGAAATAACGTCATCTCATTATGTACAATCGGATTTTCCGACAACTTAGTCCGACCATGTGTATGCAACATCACTTCCGGACCTCTTCCGGAATTAATCCGTCGGAAATTACTCCAACGGATTTGGTTGTCGGAATCTCTGACTGTGTGTACAAGGGCTAAGGCTTACCAGTTCCTAAATGTCTTGCAGGACAATTTGATGGGTCAGATGGTAGACACATCAACTAGAAACAAGGCATTACTAGATCTACTGATTACCAACAATACTATATATATGGTATGAAAATATGGGGCAATTTAGGAAACAGCAATCACAGGTCAATTGGCTTCAGTATAACACAAATAGGAAACACAAAGGGAACACAAAGACACTGAATTTCAAAAGAGCCAATTTCCCTAAAATACAAGCCTTGCGAGAAGATATGAATTGGGATAAAATTTTAGAAACAAAAAACATGGAGAAGAGATGGGTTTGCGTGAAGAGCATATTAAATAAGGGTATTAGCCAGTGCATCTCATTGGGTAATAAATTTAAAAGAGCGAAAAAAAAGTACTGGATGTATATATTTTAATTAGTCTGCGCTTGCCCACCCAACAGCGTGGTACCATAAAAATGTTATGTGAAAAAGTGATATATTTCAAAAAATTTAAATAAAAAATGGGTATATATGCTGCTATCTCATATAACATATGTATATACACAAAAGGAGATTGCGCAAAAAAACTACCACAACAATATATATAATATAAAAAGGGTGCAACACAATTGACAGTGTTGATAAACAAATTGGCTAGTTATTATAGTGATAGGAGGGTTAAAATTAGACTAGGGAAACTTAACATTAATACATCACCGGGACCAGATGGCTTGCATCCGAAGGTACTTAGGGAACTCAGTCAAGTAATTGCCAGACCATTGTTCCAGTGCCAAAGCAATCTATTAACTTTCTATGAGGAGGTGAGTTGTCGTCTAGATAAAAGAAGGCCTGTAGACATAGTGTATCTGGATTTTGCAAAAGCATTTGACACAGTTCCCCATAAACGTGTACTGTACAAAATAAGGTCTGTTGGCATGGACCATAGGGTGAGTACATGGATTGAAAACTGGCTATAAGGGTGAGTTCAGAGGGTGGTGATAAATGGGGAGTACTCGGAATGGTCAGAGGTGGGTAGTGGGGTCCCCCAGGGTTCTATGCTGGGACCAATCCTATTTATTTTGTTCATAAACAACTTGGAGGATGGGGTAAACAGTTCAGGCAATAACGTCTCCACAGGATGTGGAAACCTTGCAAAAAGATCTGAAAAAATTAATGGGGTGGGCAACTACATGGCAAATGATGTTTAATGTAGAAAAATGTAAAATAATGCATTTGGGTGGCAAAAATATGCATGGCATCTATACACTGGGAGGGGGGGGGGAGAGGGGGGGCATCTGGGGGAAACTAGGAGGGAAAAGGACCTGGGGTCCTAGTAGATGATAAAACAAAAGGAAGAAAGAAATGGGACTTTATATGATGCAAGTCACTGAATGCATACCTTATTCAATTCAAT
Source organism: Lithobates pipiens (assembly GCF_037356315.1). Classification (NCBI taxonomy): domain Eukaryota; kingdom Metazoa; phylum Chordata; class Amphibia; order Anura; family Ranidae; genus Lithobates; species Lithobates pipiens. Next base: position 181,287,819 of record NW_027507785.1, read on the forward strand.
TATAAAATTATTTATTAATAACAAATCACATTATAGGGGATTTCAATCTGAAATACAGGACACAGTATAATGTAATACATTTGCATAAATATGTAATATGGTAAAAAAAAGTGCAGCGCTTATATAATGTGAAGAAGAATAATTAATTGAAAAGGAATGGATAAGTGAGAAGATTGCTCAAACTAAAAAACAATAGTGGACAACCCACAAAATTATATATATAGTGGTAAACAAATAATATCGAATGAACTAATAAAGTAAAAATAAATTAATTGATGCAATAAAGGTAATAATGAAAAAAAACCTCTCACACAACAAAACTAAAACAAAAAGAATTTGTGAAAATACTAAATGGTGCAAAAGATTAAAAATAAGTCAGTTAGTACATAAGTAGAGGTAAAAACATCTCAAATATCAAGACTGATGCAAATATAAATTATACTACAAAGAATAATGAACATGAGGTAATGGTGAAAAAACTCTCATATCAAAACTAATGTAGATACCGCAAGCAAATAATATATATAAAAAAATGCCCAAAAAATTAAATCATCAATAACAGAAATTAAAACCAGTGAGTGTACAATAGAAAAATATTTTTTTATATAAAGTTAAAAAACAGTCCCAATAAGGAAAATAGTGTAAAAAGAAAAATAAATATTAACAATAAAAAAGCCATGAGAACACAGAGACAACGACACATTAACGGTATGTTGAGCTCAAGATGGTGCCGCGGGACTATTTAAACCTTAAGCGTGATGACAGTGTCACTTGGCCAATCCGCAGACAACGTCCTATCATGACGAAACATGTAGGGAGGAGCCTGTGATGCTGACATCATCACGTTTTCCCTTAGGTGATTGATGGGAAACAAGCAAGCGGTAGGAAGCCTGTGGAGATGCTACGATCTCCATTTTTGAACCACATTGTTGCAAACGCCTATCTTGGATAGGGATGAGCTTCAAGTTCGAGTCGAACTCATGTTCGACTCGAACATTGCCTGTTCGCCTGTTCAGAGAACAGTGAACAATTTGGGGTGTTCGCGGCAAATTCGAAAAGCCGGGAACACCCTATACAAGTCTATGGGAGAAATCTAAAGTGCTAATTTTAAAGGGTAATATGCAAGTTACTGTCCTAAAAAGTGTTTGGGGACCTGGGTCCTGCTCCAGGGGACATGGATCAATACAAAAAAGTTTTAAAAACGGCAATTTTTTCAGGAGCAGTGATTTTAATAATGATTAAAGTGAAACAATAAAAGTGTAATATTCCTTTAAATGTGGTACCTGGGGGGTGTTTGTAGTATGCCTGTGAAGGGGCGCATGTTTCTGGTGCTTAGAACTGTCCCTGCACAAAGTGTCATTTGTGCAGGAAAAAAATGGGATTTTTATATACAGCTTACCTATAAAATCCTTTTCTTGAGAGTACATCACGGGACACAGGAGCTTCATTACATAGTGGGTTATATAGGCACCTCTGGTGATTGGACACTGGTTGACCCCAATTAAGGAGAATTCCTCCCCTATATAACCCCTCCCATTTGGGAGGCACCTCAGTTTTGTAGCAAAGCAATAAGAACCACGTAAAACCCAAGAGGGGCGGGGGCCCTGTGTCCCGTGATGTACTCTCAAGAAAAGGATTTTACAGGTAAGCTGTATATAAAAATCCCATTTTCTTGATCATACATCACGGGACACAGGAGCTTCATTACATAGTGGGATGTCCCATAGCAATGCTCAGATTGAGGGGAGGGAGACACAGATCATAAACATAGACCGCCAGGGACCTGAGGACCTAAACTGCAGCCTGCAGTACACTTCGCCCGAAGGCGATATCCTCTTGCCCTCTGACATCCACCTGATAGAATCTGGTGAATGTGTGGACTGATGACCAAGTCGCAGCCTTACAGATCTGAGCCAGGGAGGCCTGGTGATGCACTGCCCAAGAAGCACTGACAGCCCTAGTAGACTGCGCTTTCACCTGAAAAGGAGGAATCTTCCCCTTTAAGCCATAGGCCTGAGAAATAACTTGTCGGATCCACCTTGAGAGAGTGGACTTTGACGCTGCCTGGCCCTTTCTAGGGCCTTCCGGCAGAATAAATAAACAATCAGTTTTCCTTATCCGAGAAGTTGCTTGAAGATAAACACTGATTGCTCTAACCACATCCAAAGTGTGTAAAGACTCTTTCTCTGTGGACTGAGGGTCCGGAAAAAAGGATGGTAGGATTACATCCTGATTCCAATGGAAACCCGAAACCACCTTAGGTAGAAAGGACCAGTTGGGACGCATAACCACCCGGTCCTTATGGATAATTAAATACGGCTCTTTACTGGAAAGAGCTGCCAACTCTGATACTCTTCTAGCCGTAGATATGGCTACTAAGAAGACCAGCTTTTTAGTCAGGAGAGCTAAAGAAGCCAGATGCAAAGGTTCAAATGGTTGCCCCTGTAAGGCCGAGAGAACCAAATTCAGATCCCATGGGCATACCGGAGGTTTAACTGGCGGTTTTGTCCGCATAGCCCCCTGGATAAAAGCCCGTACCAGGGAATGTGATGCAAGCGGTTTTTGAAAAAATACCGACAGGGCCGAAATCTACACTTTGATAGTGCTTATGGCCAAATTCATTTCTAGGCCTGACTGGAGAAAGGCCAAGATTCTGTTAATGACATACTTTCTAGGATGCCACTTCCTGAGTTCACACCAGGAAACATATGTCCTCCAGATTTTGTAATAAATACGCCTGGAGGCCTGCTTTCTGGCATTGACCAGAGTAGAAAGGACTGGCCCCGAAAGGCCACGGTCTCTCAGAATGTGGGTCTCAGCAGCCAAACCGTCAAATTCAGACTGCGTAAAGCAGGATGGTAGATTGGACCCTGTGAGAGCAGATCTGGCCGGAGAGGGAGGGTCCATGGCCTGCCTACTGCCAACTTCATGATTTCTGCATGCCATGGTCGCCTGGGCCAAGCCGAGGCCACCAAAAGGACCGACTTCGTCTCCCTCTTGACCCTTCCCAGGAACCGCGACAGTAGCGGGCTCGGGGGGAAGGCATAGATCAGATTGTACTGATCCCAGGGAACCGTCAGAGCATCTGACCCCTGAGCAAGTGCATCTCTTGTCCTTGACACAAACTTGTCCAGTTTCCTGTTGAACCTGGATGCAAACAGATCTACGTCTGGAGTGCCCCACTTGTGACATATGTTCTGAAACACGTCGGGGTGCAGAGCCCATTCTCCTGGGCACAATTGCTGGCGGCTGAGAAAATCCGCCTGCCAATTCTCCACTCCTGGGATGAAGACTGCAGAAAGACACGGAACATGCTTTTCTGCCCAGACAAGTATGCGATTCACCTCCTTTAGGGCCACCAGACTTCTGGTACCGCCCTGGTGATTGATATAAGCCACTGCGGTGGCATTGTCGGACTGAACCCGAACCGGGAAACCTCGCAGTCTGTAAGACCACTCTATGAGTGCCATGTAAACTGCCCGAATCTCCAAGATATTTATGGGCAGTAGACTTTCGGTCGCAGACCATTTCCCCTGCGAGCACGTTCCCTCCAATACTGCTCCCCAGCCTGTCAGGCTGGCATCTGTTGTGATAATCTTCCATGAGAGAGGAAGAAAAGTTTTGCCTTTCAGCAAATTCCTGGTTTGTAACCACCAGACAAGACTTTTGCGTGTCCCGGGGGATAAACGCATAGGAAGATCCAGGGATTGGGGCTTCCTGTTCCAAGCCGCAAGGATGCATCCTTGCAGAGGCCTTGCGTGGAACTGGGCGAATGGAATGGCCTCGAAAGGAGGCGACCATCTTTCCCAATAGTCTCATGCACAACCGAATGGAGGAAGATCTTCTGCCCAGAATCAGGCGCACCAGATCCCCAATGGCCAAGGCCTTTAGCCTTGGAAGAAACACCCTGCCCTGAGCGGTGTCGATAATCATACCTAGGTATTCCAGCCTGGTAGTCGGTTGTAGGGACGACTTTTCTAGGTTTATAATCCAACCTAGGCGTTCTAGATGTTCTAGCGTTTTGGTGACGCTGCGACTTAGGAACGCTGCAGTTCTCTCCACGAGAAGCAAGTCGTCTAGATAAGCCATGACGGCTATACCCTGAACTCTTAAGATTGCTAAGAGAGGGTCCAGAATCTTTGTGAAGACTCGAGGGGCTGTAGCAAGCCCGAACGGCAAGGCCACAAATTGAAAATGGCGCCGCTCTACCGCGAACCTTAGAAATTTTTGGTGTGCGGGAAAAATTGGCACATGGAGATATGCATCCTTGATATCTATTGATGCCATGAATTCTCCCCCTTGCAGGGCGGAGACCACAGTGCGGATTGACTGCATTCGGAAGGTCTGGATGTGTAAAAACCGGTTTAGGTCTCTCAGATCCAGGATAGGTCTGACACTTCCATTTGGTTTTGGAACGGTGAAGAGATTTGAATAAAACCCTGAACCTTGATCTTTCGGGCTCACTTCTACTATCACACCCTGGGACAGTAATTGATCTAAGGCCAGGAATAGCGGTTTTTGCTTTACTGGATCCCTGGGGATCCTTGACCTTAGGAAACGAGAAGGTGGAATCTCCTGAAACTCTAGCTTGTAGCCCAGAGATACTGAAGAGATCACCCACTTGTCCTGAATCTCTTCCCGCCAGGCGCCTGCAAACTGCAGGAGCCTTCCCCCCACTCTGCCGAGCGGGGGCGCCCCTTCACAAGGAGGTTTTGGGGCTCTGCTTGGCAGGCTTTCGCCCCCAAGTCTTTTTCTGTCCCTGGGCTCGGCCCTGAGCCTTTCTAGCAGAGGAGGACTGAGAAGGCCATCGCCACTGTTTAGAGCTTGATGCTTCGGGAGAAAGAGCACGCCTAAATGAAGGACGCTTGCTCTTTTTGACTGGAAGGAGAGTAGACTTACCTCCTGAAATATTTTGGACGAATTTATCTAATTCTTCCCCAAACAAATGCTCCCCTTCAAACGGGAACCCAGTCAAATGCTTTTTGCATGACAGCTCAGCAGCCCAATTCTTTAGCCATAGGGCCCTACGCATGTGTACCAACATGAGGGACAAACGTGATGCTTGTTGGACAGAATCCAAAATCGCATCAATTATGAAACACAGGATGTGAGGCAATTCTGCATAATTTTCTACTTCCTCACTGGGAAGGAGCCCAAACATCTGTTTAACCTGTTCCTTGAGGAACTGACACAACCCCACGGCTGCGACTGTAGGTTGCACCACAGCGCCAGCCATGGAAAAGGAGGTTTTTAATAAGGTTTCCAGCCTTTTATCAGTTGGATCCTTGAATACCTGCGCATTATCCAAAGGACAAGTTAGGCTTTTATTCACACAAGAAACAGCCGCATCGACAGATGGGACCCCCCACTTCTTGGTGAAACTTTCCTCCACAGGATAATGCATGGAAAACCTCTTGGGAGGAGTAAACAGTTTATCGGGATGTCCCCAATCCTCATACATCAATTTATCCATTAAAGGATGAATTGGGAAGGAATAAGCAGTCTGTGGGGCTTTCCTGACTCCCAGGGAAGAAACAGAGGACGTAGCGACTTCAGCAGCAGGCATTCTGAATGTGGTACGCACCAATTCAGTATAATACTGCACCTGCTTTCTGAGTGCCAGGGAGGAGGGGACTATCTCCTCTTCCTCTGACTCATCCGACTGCTCATGATCCCTATCCAAAGATAGGGATCCCACCTCATTTTCAGAAGAACCATCTGAGAGAGGGATCTCAGCAGAGGGAGGGGATCTACCCCTTTTCCTGCTATCTTTTAGGGAAGCAGAAATAAAATTCATGATTCTCCCTTCAAAACCCTCCAATGTAGCCCTAAGGGAGTCCTCAGTGACATAAACCGGGGCTGCGACAATAGGAAAGGCTGCAAAACCTGACAGGTGCACTGACTCGTCTTGAGAGGCTGGCTCCAGTCTTGCAGAGGGGGATGGTAATTTACAGGCACTTTTGGAACCCCTGGACCTAGGCGGTGACTTGCCAGTGCTCTTATTACCTCCCCCTGAGACCCTCTTACGAGGAGACATAGTACTAAGCTACAAAGCAGAGGTACTAGTACAAGTGCGATCACTGTTGCGCTTAAAGTCTCACAATAAATCAATATATGCTTAACTGCACAACCTGATGCTGAGTAGGTGTCTTAAGGTTTGCCTGGATCCAATCCCCACGGATGCTTACTGCCCACAGCTCCTGTGTCTCCAGTTACAGTCCCCTGACGCTCTGGGCTTTTAAAAACTGCCGCCTGGCGCCTGCGCAGTACAGCGCCGTGCACACTGATGTGCACGGCTCGCAACCACACCCCCCCTCCTCCATTAGGCCGGGAGCACGCCCGGCGCGCGTGCACGAGGACCGCGGAATCCGGGGGGGGGAGGAGAACCCAAAACGGAGCAGCGTGGGACCCCTGAACTGCGTGGGACCCCTGTTTACCTTCATCTGTGGCAGGGACTGCAATGGAGACGTGAGTTAGCTGGAGAACCAGGCTTTCACTGAGCGTGTGTATTGAAAGGCATGTAAGTATGCATCAGGCTGCTCTTACTCCCTCTAGTGGTGGAAACCAGGTAAGACATACAACTACTCACAATGAAGAAATCCATTCATATATTTAAATATACAGGATGACTTCCCTTACCTGTCCCCGCCGCAGGAATTGCTGAACCAGACCAATTCCAGCCTTCACCCATCACGGCGGGTATTGTTAGCCAACCTTCAGGTATATCTGGGGCTCTTACGAAAAGAGCCTCCCACCTGGGCCATGTAAAAAGCTCTGCCAGAAGCTTTTGTGCGCTCTGTATAAACAGTACACCAAGTCTGGTTTTCCCAGAGCCCAGTCTTCCAATGGAGAGGACTTACAGGCAAAACCTCGCTTCTTCGGCAGACGAGGCCCGGGTACCATACCATCTTGGGAGTCAAATATCGGCCCGAGGTATGGATCCGGTTTGTTGTAGCCCTTCGGCCCTCGCAGGGACCTGCATAGAGCTAAAGTTTTACATGACCATCACCCAGACACTGGCGAAAAAACTGAGGTGCCTAGGAGGGGTTATATAGGGGAGGAATTCTCCTTAATTGGGGTCAACCAGTGTCCAATCACCAGAGGTGCCTATATAACCCACTATGTAATGAAGCTCCTGTGTCCCGTGATGTATGATCAAGAAAAGTATTTTAAAATCACTTGCGGCTATATTGTCGGCTCCTGTAATACAGAGAACACTCAATGAGTGTTCTCTGTATTAGCCGACAATTCATTCATTCATTGATAAAAAAAAAAAAGCGTGGGGGTTCCCCTAAATTCAATTACCAGGCCCTTCAGGTCTGATATGGATATTAAGGGGAACCCCGTGTATAATTAAAAAAAAAAATTGACGTGGGGGTCCCCCTAAATATCCATACCAGACCCTTCAGGTCTGGTATGGATATTAAGGGGAACCTCGCATCAAATAAAAAAAAAATTGACATGGGCTCCCCCTAAAAATCCATACCAGAATCTTTATCCGAGCACGCAACCTGGCCGGCCACAGGAAAATAGGGGGGACGAGAAAGCGGCCCCCCCTCCCTCCTGAACCGTACTAGGCCACATGCCCTCAACATTGGGAGGATGATTTGGGGGTCTGTGACCCCTCAAAGCACCATGTCCCCATGTTGATGGGGACAAGGGCCTCATCCCCACAACCCCGAGCGGTGGTTGTGGGGGTCTGCGGGTGGGGGGCTTATCAGAATCTGGAAGCCCCCTTTAACAAGCGGACCCCCAGATCCCGGGCCCCCCTGTTTGAAATGGTAAGGGGGTACAAAAGTACCCCTACCATTTCACAAAGAAAGTGTAAAAATGGTTAAATAAGACAAACACACTTTTGAAAAATTCCTTTATTAAAAATAAAAAAAATAAAAAAAATTAAATAAATAAAAGAAAAGATTTCAGCGGTGGTAATCCACTCTTGCTATCCAGCGATGGATGATCATATCCAGCGACGGGGGATCTCTCAGTCCAGCGCTGTCCATACATCCGTCTTCTGTCTCCACTCCGGAGACACTGCGGGGATCCCAGCGCTGACGTTTCTTATATTAGGAGGGCGGGGCCACCCGTCACCTGACCCCGCCCCCGCACCTGAAGGGTCTGGTATGGATATTTAGAAGGATCCCCACGTCAATTTTTTTTTTATTTTGACACAGGGTTCCCCTTAATATCCATAGCAGACCTGAAGGGCCTGGTAATTGAATTTAGGGGAACCTCCACACTTTTTTTTTTTTATCAATGAATGAATGAATTGTCGGCTAATACAGAGAGCACTCATTGGGTGTTCTCTGTATTACGGGAGCCGACAATATAGCCGCAAGTGATTTTAAAAGACTTTTTTTCCTGCACAAATGACACTTTGTGCAGGGACAGTTCTAAGCACCAGAAACATGCACCCCTTCACAGGCATACTACAGACACTCCCCAGGTACCAAATTTAAAGGAATATTACATTTTATTGTTTCACTTTAATCATTATTAAAATCAATGCTCCTGAAAAAACTGCAGTTTTTAAAACTTTTTTTTGCATTGATCCATGTCCCCTGGGGCAGGACCCAGGTCCCCAAACATTTCTTAGGACAGTAACTTGCATATTAGCCTTTAAAATAGCACTTTAGATTGTGAACGTTCAAGTCTCATAGACTTTAATAGGGTTCTAAAGTTCACAGGAAGTTTAGTTCTGTTCGCAGGTTCTGGTGCGAACCGAGCAGGGGGGTGTTCGGCTCATCCCTAATCTTGGATGACATTTTTTGTAAGTGCAATCTTTTAAAGCTAATAAATAGCTTTATGAATGATTACACTATGGGAGCAATTTCTGATTTTGTCTTTTGAGTTTCATGATTATAACGGTCATAGTGAAGTCAGCATAGGTTCTTGGGAGACCTGAATTTCCCTGTGCTTGGTGAGACTACCTATGGTAGTCATCTGTGGTCGGTAAGGACCATTAATACTCACCCTGGATGTGATATTATCTTGGACTTTGGATCTGGATTCACTTTCTTTCCATTGGAATATATGTTTTGCACCTTAAAGTGGTTGTAAATCCTCCCCCACAACTTTGTCCCATGTAAATCAGCATAAAAATCCCTAATGAATACTGCTTGTAGATATCTCCTTACTTGCTTAGTATTGTTGTAATCCTTTTTGTTCTTTAGAATGACGTCACTGAGCATGCCCAGATCTCCCCTGATTTATGGCATACTCTCTATGTCTTATCTATCTATTATCAGGACTTCCTACGGCACACACCACTGAACTCCCAGGAGGCTGCTAATCACTCAGAGCTTCCTTCTACACACCATGTGACCATGTGACCTCACATACAGAGCAAAGCAGGGCATGGGACAGAAATAACTGCAGTCTTATCAGCTGAAGCTGATAGGACTCATACAGGCAAACACTAGGTAATCAGCACAAGTAAATACTATGAAATAAAACAAGTCAGCTATGAACAGGGAAGCAGGGTTGTCATAGAAATGTTGGATTGAGAAGGAGGCTTGGTTAACAGTACAGGAAGTGTTCAATGTAAGGGTGGAAATACACTCCACTGTGGACTCAGAAAACAATACTTAAGATGGCCCTGCCTAACCCCTGGAAACAAGATTTTTAAAGTTTCTTTAAACAGTGAGTAATATGTTATTTGGGCTAGATTACAGTGGCTATACTTTGATAATTACTTATTATAATGGACTAAATGAAAATAAGAATCAGAGTGGGAGAGTTTACTTCCTCTTTAATTGGACTCTTCTTTTTTATTTTTACACTATTTTCCTTATTGGGACTGTTTTTAACTTTATAAATTTTTTTTCTATTGTACACTCACTGGTTTTAATTTCTGTTATTGAGGATTACATTTTTTGGGTAATTTTTTTAATATTATTTGCTTGTGGTATCTGCATTAGTTTTGATATATGAGAGTTTTTTCACCATTACCTCATGTTCATTATTCTTTGTAGTATCATTTATATTTGCATCAGTCTTGATATTTGAGAGGTTTTTACCACTACCCTGTTTCCCCGAAAATAAGACCTAGCATGATTTTCGGTGATGGCTGCAATATAAGTCCTACCCCCAAATAAGCCCTACCATGTTTCCCTGAAGATAAGCCCTACCCTGAAAATAAGACCTACAAGGACTTTAACTAGGGCTTATTTGGGGGATAGAGCTTATATTGCAGCCATCACTGACAATCACACTAGGTCTTATTTTCAGGGAAACAAGGTACTTATGTACTAACTGACTTATTTTTAAACTTTTGCAACATTTAGTATTTTCACAAATTCTTTTTGTTTTAGTTTTGTTATGTGAGTTTTTTTTTTTCATTATTACCTTTATTGCATCAATTTATTTATTTTTGCTTTATTAGTTAATTCGATATTATTTGTTTACCACTATATATATAAATTTATGGGGTGTCCGTTATTTTTTTTTTTAGTTTGAGGAATCTTTTCACTTATTGATTCTATTCAATTATTCTTCTTCACATTATATTAGCGCTATGGTCAGAAAAGGCACCCCATTACCCCCCTCCCCTCTGCAAGGGGGCCCATTCATGGCCGAAAAGAAGTACACTATATTGTATCCCATAAAAATGTATCTAGTTGCTGGCAATAGAATTATAGATATATATGGTGGTATGAAGGTTTGAAAGACAGGTGGCTCATTATAAGGGAGATATGGAAGTGGATAAGTAATTGAGTGATTGACTATTGATGTTAAGGTGTGGCAGGTCGATCAAATTGGGGCTCATGGTGCTGGTGGGGACCCGCCTTTTGTCAGGGATATAAGCTGCTCAGGCTGGCCAGCTTACCATTTCACATGGACCATTCACACAAGCAGGACATCAGGCATATCTCCAGCCACAGACCCACACACAAGGTAATTTAGATTGATTCACATTCATCATAACATCTTTTTGGGTTAATTTTTAGTTTTCACATTACACAGTCCACCATCCATTGTTGAATTTGGTTTCATTTTTAGCGGGTTTGGTTTTTGGTTATAGTTTTTTTTAGCTCATACACTTCACATCAACACTATTCATTACTTCACTCATTCACAGGTATAGGATAATTTCATTACTTCAACGCATTAATTTCACATGGTTTAATTTTCCTACCCTTGCAGAGCAGTGTGGACTGTTAAGCATACACCAGATTCACATGGTCGTGACATGGTCCCCTGGTCTTCACCTGGCTGTTGTCTCTGATCTGGATGGGACTACTCACCACAGCCCCGGGGGAGATGATCATCCTTGTCCCTCTTCTTCCCTTGGATTTAAGGTTGGGGATCACCATTTGGCCGTACTGTAAGTTACACACCTTTTATTTTGAGAGATTGTTCTCCGTTTTTTTTTTTTTTTTTGATTAATCAAATCAATCAAATTATGACTAAATAACAGATCAGTTACAGTAGTTAGATACATAGATAATAGTATCTAAAAATAATAAAAAATATAATATAAAGAAAACCATATTAATTATCTCAATTATAATCGGGATAATAAAGATAACGATCGGGGGGTTATTAATACATCCATTGTGGAGACAATACACAAAAGTAATATCAATATTATCTTCATATATTTATATACTGCCAATTTAAGTAATTCAAAGATGATGAACATAAATATATTCCCGAAAACCCCTATGGGTGCTAAACTATGTTCGGGACAGTAATAGTAACCTGTCATTTAATAGATACAAAACAAAGATTAAAATCTTAGAGCGGGGTAAGTAATTTTTTAATTCAAGTTATCTAGGAACAAAGAACTCGTGCAATGTTTTGGGGACTAGCCCATTTTAACCATGGCTGCCATATTTTATGAGTATGTTCTTTTTTGTGAGGCCGAAGAGCTAGAAATGATTCATAAATGTAATGAGTTTGAGTCGATTCTATCACTTCTTTTATGGAAGGAGGATCAGGATTTTTCCAGTTCCTTGTTATACTGATCGTGGCTGACAGCAAAATATGTGTAAACACATTTCTAAACTGGATAGGATATCGATCAAGATCAATGGATAATAGAGCCAGTGAGGGATTTGGAGGAATGACTGTTTTGGTAATTTCAGACATAACTTGAAAGATTTGTTCCCAATACTTCCCAAGTTTAGGGCATGTCCAAAATGTATGCAACATATCACCTTTTTTGCCGCACAATCTCCAACATTTGTCGTCAAATGTGCTGTTGAATTTAGATATTTTCTCAGGAGTAAGATACCAGCGTTGAGTCAATTTAATGGATACTTCCCATAATGTAGAGCAGCATGTGGCTTTATATGTGGTGTTACAAGCTTTTTCCCATTGGTTAACTGTATAGGTGTATCCTAAGTCTTCTTCCCATCTAATTAAAGGGATAGTCTTTGTAAACACACTTTTTTGTTGAAGAAGATTATAGAAAAGAGAGATCCCTTTTTGTTGATGTATGGGGATCTTAAGGAAGGACCAAGCCGATTGGGGAACATTATAGGTCCATGATGGGAGGTTGGAAATGCAATTCTTAGTTCGGATGTAGAGGAATAAATCTGAATTTGGCAATTGAAATTTCTTTTGAAGTGTAGGAACTGGTTTGATCACCCCATTATCAAGTAGATCAGATAGATATTTAATTCCCTTCTCTATCCATGGTGTAAATGAGGTTGTCTTCATGAAATTATGTAGAGTATTTAGCGGAATTTGGACTTTGGTAGGAAGAGGGTGTGAGGAAGTTAGATGCAGAAATCGATCCCAGGATTTAAGTGTCGCTAATATTGTTGGGGAGATGCGAGAAGGTATCTTGGCTCCAAGTGCCATGGAAGGAATCCATATTGATAGATTATTTCCTGGGATCTTAGCAGTTTCCATCTTCCCCCAAATTGTAGATGGAGGAGATAGAAACCATTCCTTAGACTGTGTAAGAACCGAGGCTAAATAATAATCTTGGAAATCCACATACCCTGTTCCCCCAGCTTGTCGTTTCTTCACTAAGTTTGAATGAGCACATCTAGATTTTTTACCTTGCCAGATGAATCTAGAAAACAGAGTCTGAAGGGATTGGAAATATTTTAATGGAATTGGAATCGGGAGAGTTCTAAAAAAGTATAAAATTTGTGGAAGGTGAAGCATTTTAAATGCTGCCAAACGTCCCATCCATGAAAATTCATGGGATGCTAATTTAGTGAGATTTTCTTGTAATGCATTACGAAGTGGAATATAATTATATTGGAACAGTGTTTTACATGAATTTGATAATTGAATACCCAAATATTTAATTGTACTTTCAGTCCATGTATAAGGCAATTTTAATTTAAGATGTTTAGTAGTATTTTCATCTATCCCCAAGTTCAATATACAAGATTTCTTCGCGTTAAGCCTGTAATAAGAAACTTTGCTGAACATATTTAGTGTTTCCTGAATTTCCGGTAAGGATTTCACAGGATCAGTAATCATAAGAACAACATCATCTGCAAAAAGGTTGATTTTATGTTCTTGTTCAGCAATGGTAACTCCTAGAATTTTTTTGTTGGACCTAATACTCTCAGCTAGGGGTTCAATAACAAGGTTAAAAATTAGGGGGGATAAGGGGCATCCTTGTCGTGTACCATTTGTTATTGGGAATGGAGGTGATAAAGAATCCGTAGTATACACTCGAGCCGAGGGGACAGAGTACAGGGCTAATATTGCTTTGTTGATTTAACCTGTTAAGCCAAATTTAGTCAGAACGGATGACAGGTATCCCCAATGAACTCTATCAAACGCTTTTTCAGCATCAAGCGACAGAAACAGGGATGGCGATTTGGTGAGTTCTACATGGTGTATTATATTTATCATTCTTCTAGTAGCATCCGATGCTTGTCTTCCTTTGGTGAAACCCGATTGATCTCTATGGATAAGAGAGGGTAACAAACTATCTAGTCTTTTGGCTATAAGTTTCGCACAAATTTTAACATCTAAATTGAGTAAGGAAATTGGTCTAAAATTTTTAGGTGAAGATGGTTCCTTATCTGGTTTTGGAAGAGTTACAACAAGAGCATTCAGCATTTCATTGGGAAATGATGAAGAATTGGCTGCTAAATTATAAATGTCACATAGTATAGGTGCTAGAGTTCTTTGACATTTTTTAAAATATTCCCCTGTAAAGCCATCTGGACCAGGTGATTTCAAGTTAGGAAGAATACGGATAGTTTGTAGAATTTCAGGGATAGTAAAGGGAGAATTGGGAAATTCTAATTGTTCTGGGGAAATAGATGGAAGTTTGACACTCTCCAAAAAGGTGTCAATCTCCTCCTGAGAAGGTTGATGGGTATCGCCATCGTTCTTAATGTTATATAAATCATTATAATATGAGCTAAATGCTTCAGCTATTGAAGAAGGCTTAAGCAATTTTTCATTAGTGTGAGGATGGTAGAGGAATGGAATTTTAGTCTTAGATCGATAACCTTTGCCATTGTTTTCCCTGCTTTATTCCCTGTTGCATAAGTGGTAGCTCTGAATTTTTTATAGGATTTCTCATGTGTCTCTAGAAGTAGGGTTCTTAATTCATTACGTAACTGGAAAATTTGTGTTTTAATGAAAGGAGAAGGATCATTTTTTTGTGTTCCTCAGCTTTGGCTATCTCCTTAGTAAGTTCATCCATTCTCTGAGTTGTCTTTTTTTTTAGCTTTAGAACCTAATTGCATAAACACCCCTCTCATAACAGCTTTATGAGCATTCCATAATATCATTGGGTCAGATATAGACGTCAAATTAATTGAAAATAATTCAGTAAGGTGTTGTTGGAGTGTTGTGGAGTAATTTTCATTTTGGAGAATATAGTTATTAGCTCTCCATATATATGAATTTGGTTGGGATGATGTGGTTGTTATAGACATGCTAATGGGAGCGTGATCTAACCACGTGGCCGTATATATATATATGGGAGGATGAAATCTTGTCATTTATCTGTCAAGAATAAGTCAATTCTGGAGTAGGTATTGTGCCGTGGTGACAAATGTGTGTAATCCCTTTCATTAGCATGTCCACATCTCCACACATCAAATAAGTAATTCGAAGTTATGAACTTATCAAGGGGAGAAGCATAGCGTTTGGACTTAGCAGAAGAATCCATATAATTTTATAATTTTTTGGAATCAAATTGAAATCTCCACATATCAGGAGGTGTCCTTTTTGAACTTTCTTTGCCTCCTCTATAGTTTTTTTTATGAAATGCATTTGCCTCATATTCGGAGCATAAATAGATATAAGGGTGTATTGAATATTGTTAATGGTACAAATCAAAAAAATATAGCGACCTTCAGGGTCAGTGATACAATTATCTAATTGAAATGTAACAGTATCTCTAATAGCTATTAACACCCCTCTTTGTTTTTTGGAGAATTTTGTTTGAAAAATATGAGGAAAATGTTTATGTTGACATTTGGGAGATGCATCTTTAGCAAAATGTGTCTCTTGAACACATAATATGTCACAATTAAAGGATAAGGCAGACCTCCACATAGAGGTTCGTTTCGCTGGGTGATTCAGTCCCCTTGCATCTAGGGACAATATTTTGAAAGACATATTAATATATATCAAAATTAGATGTTACTATAATGGTATGCTAGGCAGAACTTATATTTAGCCAATTTAATATATCAAACATTAATAATAAATAAACAATAAACAAATATGTGTGGAGTTAAACGGCCGCTGCCTTTTTATTATAGGTTTAAATCGAAATCAATATATATCTATTTTATTAAGCATAAAATTGTCAAAAAACACCAATTAATATTTTAACAACATTAACATAGCTTAGCTATTAAAGCTCAAGCCATTTAAGCACACAGAATAAACAGTCCCATAAGCCGAGCTTATGAAACATAAGCAAGGCACCCCACCCAGCCCACGGCCAACTCCACACTAGATTGGACATTTATATTAAGAATATCCAAAGCAATATCCGTCAGGTGTATGCCGTCAGAGCGGTAAAAGCCCAGCACACCACCCTCCAGCTCCACGTGTCGGTAAGCAAAACCATTAACAACAGGCATGAACTTAGTAAGTGCTCGATTTATTTTCTTTCTCATCTTCTCAAAATGCCTCCAAGGAGGCGAAAACCATTGTAAGCGAGGAATGACCTCAGAAAAAACAAAAACGCATCCAGGCATAATATTATGAAAGCAAAGTAAATCAGCCTTCATATTAGCTATTAAATCCAAAGTTCTAATACAACCGAGGTCATTCCCAGCCAAATGGAACACCACAATATGCGGAACAGGCCATCTGGAATGTAAGAAAGAAAATACCCCTTTCAAATGATGTCATCTCATACCCCTTTGTCCATACCAATGTAACAAAAATTTTGACGAAGAGAAATCCAAATTAACACCATAGCATCTGGAAACCGCTCTTTCATGGGCCCAATAGACAAAGGAATGGCCGATGATCCACACGATGCATGGAGAATCTGAAATTTAAACAGAATTATTAAGACGAACATAAGTACGATAACATTGAGATCGCCATCTACCAATACATTTAATATCACTGGCAGAAAGACCTAATTTAGCCACAGCAGTAGCTGCGCTAATACGAAAGGAATGGGAAGAAAAAGCCAGATGATCCAATTTCAGATAAACCAAACATCTTTTGAAAACAGCATTAAATTGAAAAATAGTCAATGGGGAACCATCGGAATGGATCAAGAACTGCTTGTTAAAAGAGGGCCTCAAGGTCAAGTAAGAAAATGATAGAGAAACTGCACAAATCTCTACATTCTCATGACAGCGAATAGTGATCCAATGACCATGACCCAATTGATCAGATTTACTCTTGGTCAACAATAAACGGAGAACCCCAGCATTAATGTGAACCGAAGACATTGCCAGGCCTAAACTAGAAGATTTATTCGGAGGAAGAAGCTCAGATATTCTCAAAGCTCCATAAATACACAAACAAAAAGACACTTTAAACAATAATGCTTCGAAAGAAGAATAACACACTATGTCAGTGGCAGAGCAAAGCTTACCCAAAACATCAACAGATATAGGCAATCTTCTATCAGGCACCTTAAATCGTTTACGATACCCTTTAAGAGCCAATTAAACAGAAAAATACGAAGTGCATGAAGAACCGCCATTCAATTTACGAAAAAAAGAGACACCAGCTAGAGTCTTAACAATATAAGAATATGAGTAATTTTTTAACATCAAAGAATTAACAAAAGCTAAAACTATACCCTCAGAAATATAAGCACAATCAAGACCATAAAGGGACAAAAAAGAACACCAAAACCCCCACGCGGCCCACGTGGAAGGGGCCAAAGATTGTTTAATAGCAGATTGTACTTGCATCAGACCAACGTCCACAAATGAGGAGGACAAGGTTCCTCAATCGTCTCCGCATCCGGAACCAACTCCCGAAATTTGCATATCTGTAGGCGAGATAAAGCATCAGCCACAACATTGTGAACACCACGCACATATTTTGCTTTCAACCAAATATTTAATCGTAAACATTGCAAATAACGCTAAATAACGTGAAAGAGAAATAACAGGTAAAGATTTAGATACCAAACAATTAATGGCAAAAACAACCCCCTTATTATCCGAATGCAAAAATATGCGTTTGTTTCGAAAATGAGAGCCCCACAATTCCAAAGCAACGACAACAGGAAAAAGCTCAAGAAGAATGATATTCTGAAGAAAACCTTGCGCAGACCAAGAAGGGTGCCATATTTCAGCCGACCACTTACCACACCAAAAGGCACCATATCCAACACCACCCGAAGCATCAGTATAAAGATTGAGTGCAGAAGCCACACAAAATGACAATTGCCAAAGGGAACATCCATTAAAAGAAACCAGGAACTCCTGCCAAACTAACAAATCCTCCCGAATATCATGAGTTATTCGAATATAGTGTTTTGGCGAGGAAATACCAGAAATAGCCCGATAAAGTCGTCTAGAGAAAACCCTCCCTACAGGAATAACCCTAGCAGAAAAGGCCAACAAACCTAATAAAGATTGAATAGTTTTTAACTGTACTTTCCGCTTAGACAAAATAAAATCCAACAAAAATCTAGTTTTAATAATCTTGTCCAGAGGAAGTCGAAACTCCATACGTACCGTATCTATTTGAACACCTAAAAATTCCAAACACGTACATGGCAGCACCGATTTTTCATCTGCCAACGGTACTCCAAAAAGGTCACAAATAAATTGGAATTGATTAAAAAGATTCATGCAATCAGAACTATTCGCACTCCCCACAAACAAAAAATCATCGAGGTAATGCAAGCAATTACTAGAATGAGATCTGAAACGAAGTACCCATTCTAAAAAAGAAGAAAAAAGTTCAAAATAAAAACAAGAAATCGAACAGCCCATAGGAAAACATTTATCAAAAAAGAACAAATCATCAAACACAAAACCAAGAGAATTAAAGGCAGCAGGACGAATAGGTAGAAGCCTAAAAGCTGACTTTATATCAGCTTTCGCTAACAAAGCAGATTGACCAACACCCTTGATCAAGATCAAAGCATCATCAAAAGAAGAATAAGATACCGCACACAATTCAGGGTCAATATCATCATTCAATGACATACCTTCAGGGTAAGATAAATGATGAATAAGTCGGAAAGTACCTTTCTCTTTTTTAGGAATAATTCCCAACGGAGAAATTCTAAAATTAAGAAATGGAGGCGTTGAAAATGGACCAGCAACCCGGCTGCAATTTCTTTATAAATTTTGTTCCGAACAATCTCGGCATAAGTAGAAACAGATGCTAAATTCCTATAAATAGTACAACCTTCCCCAGATAAAACAGGTAAAAGGAAGCCCAAACTAAAACCATCAAGCAAAATGTCTGCCTTCTTGCGATCTGTATACCGAAGCAGCCACGGCAGCATTCTTTCCAAAATCACTGGTGTTACCGCTTTTAAAAAAGGAATCTTTCACATTGGAAGGTGCATTTTGAACTTGTTTCTTGAAACAACGGACCGCAGGGTGTAAACCAGCACAATGAGCAAATTCATGCTTGTATTTACAATTTTGGAGCCATTTACAATGACCTTCATTAAAATTAAAACATAAACCTTTACGAAATGGTCCAATTACAGGTAGCAAAGGTTTAGCCGCAGGTTTTTGGGGTAAGCCAAAGACCTACATCCTTCATACCCCATTTCAAAGAGGTATGAATAGAAAGTTTTTGTCTAAATGCTTCATCATAAAAAAAACAAGACAAACCTGGAAAATTTTTATAGGCCTCTAACATAATGTCAACGTGCTGGAACATACTGCAGCACAAATCAGAACGTCTTTCACCCATTACACTTGCATATATACAAAAAGCCTGCAACCAATTATGAAAATTTTGCACATTATCTTTCCACACTGACGCCAATGGAGACTGATCGTCAGATGCAGAAGAAGCCGGGTCATTTAAATTTTTTTTAAATAAAGCTGACATATTAAAAACAAATTCACGTAGAACAGAGGCATCAAAAGACTCACCTCTCGATACAGTAGCAGGGGTATGATCTAGAGCAGTGTCAGCAGAATGGACAACATCCAAAGAGATAGCCTGGTCAGCAGCTGCAGCAGAGTGAGACAGAACAGTAACCATAGCAACATCCTTAATAACATTAACTGCAGTAGCCATAACAGGATTATGTCCCATCATAGTGTTGCTAGTCCCTGGAACACATTTGTCTAGCACATTGCTATTCAAATATTTCATTTTCTTCTTTTTTAAATAAACAGCATCTGTACCTGTTTTAGAATGAATCTGTAGTTCAGAAGATTCAAATCTTCGCGGTATTCTTCTTGTTCTTTTTTTTCTAATAGCTGGATCCACTGCGCATGCGCCGTCTTCCGAGATCGGAGAATACGCCGATTCAGCGCGGAAATCTCCGAAGGACGAACCTTGCATCACGGGGTCAATAGGAGGAGCCCATCGGGAGGAAAAGGAAGTCAAAGGCGGCGGAACATCCGGAGGCACAATGGTAGGAGCTGCAGTGAAAACCGGAGGGCAGTCAGAAACAAGGGACAGCGCAGGAAGATGGCTGGAAACCGGGGAATCGCTTCTAGGTACAGCCAGACAAGACCGCAGCCACTGCCCGCCATCCTCGATGCCAGCCCGCTCAAGCATTTGCCGAAGTAAGGACTCCATAACGCCAGCACCGGAGAGCAACGTCTTCTTCTCTTCTTGTTCCGGTAACTGCTACTTGTGACGCATTTTTTTACTTTTATAGGTAGCAACTCGTGCCAGGACCGTTGCTGTTTGATACCACCAATCAAAGGTAAGCATTTTAACTGTTTAATGACAATTGGTCTGCCAGCATCCCATACATGGTGGGTGGGGACAATTCTTGCCCCTCCCACCATTTTCATTCTATATATTCCTAAAATAATATTCTCTAGTTTCTATAATGCTTAAACTAAATATCTAAGTATTTGTTATATGATCAGTTCACAGTTACTATTAAATAATGCACACAACAATGTAGATTTTTTTTTTCAAACCTATGAAAAAACGAGTTATTACTCTATTAGTAGTTATTTGGCAATATATATTGCAAGAGGAAAAAAAAAAAAATAAAAAAAAAATTATTAATAAAAATAAAAATAAAAAAAAGGGAGAGAATAAAAAATAAAAAATAAAAGAGTAAAGAAAAAAATATTTTCCAAGAGTCAGCAGTAATCCACTCAAAGGAATGCTGACCAAGATAGGGGGTGAAGTTCAAGTAGTAAGGTATTGCGCATCAAACCAGACCGTATATGTCAGTAATGCATTTAACAGGCAGGAGTAGTTCATTTGTATTTAATTCTATTTTGTTCACGTTTTTGTCCAAAATGGAACAAATTAGGTTTTTCCTTCAAGGCAGGGGTGTTATGTGGAAGATCACCTATAATACCCCATGTTTGGAGTAATTGCATGCCATCTTTAATGGTAGATATAGCAAAATGTTTCCCGTTGTAAGTGGTCAAGATAGTGGCTGGATGTCTCCATTTGTATGTGATCTTATGATTAGATAATGCCTTTGTTACAGCTGTCTTCTTATTTGTAGTGTAAATTGAAAGAGATTTGCGAATAATTGTATATCTGAGTATGGTGGTGGCAGAGTAGTTAGCTTCCTCGCTTTGGAGAGAATTTGCTCTTTAGCTTGATAAAAATGAATTTGCAGAATAACATCTCTGGGAATTGATTCTTCTAGATGTTTTGGTTTGGGAATTCTATGAATACGATCGATTGTAAGTTCAATCGGCAATAATTCTGTCAATAATGTAGAAAATAGTGTATTTGCATAGTTATGTAAGTCCATAGGTAGAACTGACTCTGGTATTCCTCTCATTTTAATGTTGTTTAATGTTGTTTCGACGTGAGTGGTCCTCGAGATCTGCCAGTTTCATCTTGACCCACATGGAATCATCTTTTTGTTCTGTACATGCATCCACTAGCTCATTCACTGTTTCAGTGCATTCCTCCATTTTGTTTTCAACGTATTGCAGTCTACCATCCATATGTTTCATATCAAGAGAGAATTTATGAATCATGGAGGATAGCTTAGATATAATAGATGATTGTAATGACACAAGCATTTCTTTCATTGTGGTATCTAGTACTGGCTGATCTGATGTTGGGAAAGCAGCTATAGATGTCTGTAATGAGGACATAGCATTATCACTATGCAGAGCTGTGTTCACAGTATCAGCTGCCTGACAAGATAAATCCAGCTTCATCCATAATTTTGCGGGTCCCTGAGATGTTGGGGATAGTTGAGAGGAGCCATTAGAATATGAGGATGATAATTCCTCATCCATTTCAGGTGGATGGCTAGCAGAAAGGTTTGTGTGAGTTTTATTATTTTTCCTCATAGCTCCGGCGGCGCCATCTTGGATTTTAGTCAGCTCACTGCTCTGTTTAAATGTAAATGATGACAGCTTTTTTGGTCCCCTTTCTTGTCCTCTTTTGTGAGACATTATTGCCCCTACTGTCCCAGGAGTACTGCAGAGTATTTAGGTATGTTTTTAGAGGAAAATACCTGCCTGTTTTTTCCTGTTAAACGGCCGGCTGTGGAGAGCTCTAGGCTTAAGCAGCCATCTTCTTCAGCGCGCAAGCCACCATTGTTCTCCGTTTTAAAGGATATCCTATACTTATAGATATCACAGATTTAATTTCAGAGCATTTTACTCCTGATGATTGGCATGAGCCATGAAACGTGCGTCGAGTAACATCGAACTGATGCTTAGACAATTTTGGCTCACCATCAAAAATCTATTATGTTCATTGAACTTTTATGAATGGATCAGTGTCCTTTTGTAATTATAATGCTTATTATGTTTTATCACACTCTGTATAACTATTACATATTTATGCAAATGTATTACATTATACTGTGTCCTGTATTTCAGATTGAAACCCTCTATAATGTGATTTGTTATTAATAAATAATTTTATAAATGAATTGAATAAGGTATGCATTCAGTGACTTGCCTCATATAAAATCCCATTTCTTTCTTCCTTTTGTTGTATGCATATCAGGAATGGAGGCTTGTCATTGTTACAATTAGGTTGTGTCAGGTCACATCCACTATATTAGTAGATGGTAGGCTTAGCAATGGCATGCAATGGCAAGCTGCTACTAACAAAGCAAACATGGCATGCATTAAAAAGGGGATCAAATAAAATAATTCTCCTGCTCTACAAGACTCTGGTCCGGCTGCACCTAGAATATGCTGTCCAGTTCTGGCACAAGTCCAATCCAGGATGGATGTACTGGAAATGGAGCGAGTACAAAGAAGGCCAACTAAGCTAATAAAAGGTCTGGAGGATTTTAGTTATGAGGAAAGGTTGCAAGCACTTAACTTATTCTCTCTGGAGAAGAGACGCTTGAGAGGGGATATGATTTCAATTTATAAATACCGTATTTCTGATCCCACAATAGGGATAAAACATTTTTGCAGAAGAGAGTTTAACAAGACATGTGGCCACAAAATTAGAAAAAAAGAGGTTTAACCTTAAACTACGTAGAGGGCTCCTTACTGTAAGAGCTACAGGGATGTGGAATTCCTTCCCGCAGGCGGTGGTCTCAGTGGGGAGCATCGATAGTTTCAAAAAACGATTAGATAAGCACCTGATTGATCATAACATACAGGGATATTCAATGTAGTACTGACATATAATCACACACAGGTTGGACTTGGACTTGTGTCTTTTTTCAAGCTCACCTACTATGTAACTATATAAATATGGTGGGAGATAGCGAAGGTATTGAATGCATTCTTCTCCTAAGTCTTCACGAGGGAATCAGGGGGCTTCAGTAACCAAAACTGCAGTGTTTCTCCTCATGACACATCACAAGAAGCACCATTATGGCTAACAGAGGAGAGAATTAGAAATATACTTGGGAAACTTAACATTAATAAATCATCAGGGACCAGGTGGCTTACACCCGAGGGTACTTGGGGAGCTCAGTCAAGTAATTCCCAGACCATTGTTCCTAATTTTTACTGACAGGCTACTGACTTGAATGGTACCAGCTGATTGGAGAAAAGCCAATGCAGCACCAATATTTAAAAAAAGGCCAGAATACACCCCTGGGAATTACAGACCAGTTAGCCTAACAATCTATGTGGAAAAAAGTTGTGCTACTAATAAATGTGAACAAATAATAAATGAGCAGCTAGCATCAACAATATAGTGGATTGTGAAATAAAATGAAAAATATAAAATGAAGCGCTATAAGAAGAAAAATGAATGTATTAAAATCCCAGGAGTCACCTCATGGGATAAGTGCTAAATTAGTGACTACCAGCAGTATACAAGTGCACAGCAAATATACAAATATTTCTAAAGAAGTTCCTGGAGCAATACCCCAGGGACAAGGAATGCACAGGTGTCTGCTGAATAGTGTGAACCAGTTACATAGAAGTCTGCAACAAAGTGTATCAATATAAAACAAATACTGCTGTGATGTGACCATATTAGACAAGCTTTGCACATAAACCAGCCAAAAAAATGATCTGTGAAGATAAATATGTGACGAATAGTGCTACAATATAGCCAAGTTAAAAAAAAAGTCTTTGTGAAAAGAAATCAAACAAGGACAGTCTGTGAAAAACGAATCACTGTAGCTGGAAGCTGCTCCCTCAGATGTTATATGATCCTATTACAAGGAAAATAGGGGTGACGCTTCTTTAGAAGTGATGATAAATTAAATCATGTGGGTGCGACAACAAACAGATTGAATACGCTTATCACAGATGGTGGACACACACGCCATATAGTGGGTCAAACGAGCCTTTGAGTAATCCACTCCAGTGGATCTTAACTGGGAAATGATGGTGTGATGGTATGCCTTGGCAACATCTCGAAACAAAACCAGCATCCTGGCAGGTAGGGATCAGCTTCGTGTTCGAGTCGAACATACGTTCGACTCGAACATCGGCTGTTCGCCCGTTCGGCGAATTCCGAACGTTATGGGGCATTCGCGCCAAATTCGTGTGGCGCTCACGGCCCACAATGCACTGCGTCATCGCAGTGCATTGCTGGCTCATGATTGGCCAAGCATGCACTGTGACCCCGCATGCTTGGCCAATCACAGTGCCAGCAGCGAGGAGAGCCATGATTGGCCACAGGCAGGATGCCTGTGGCCAATCATAGCTCAGGCTGTGTAGTACACGCCCCACACTATATAAGGCCGCCAGCGCGGCGGCCTAGTGTAGTGTGTTGGCGTCTGAAGCAGTTAGTGGGTGTTCTGTGTACCTTCAACACAGTACACACCGATCGTTTTTCGGCCGATTTTAGATCTTGCTGTTGTGTAGTGGTTGTTGTCTGTGTGCCCTGACCGCAGTATACACCGCTATATTCACCTCACCTATATAGCTAGTGATCTATCTTTTATAATAGAGCTTGCAGTTAGTAGTGTTAGGAGCTTGTGCGTGCTGTCTGCGTGCTCTGTACCCAGTACACACCGCTATATCCACCTACATAGCTCTTCTCTATTTGAGCCCACTTGCCATCTGCAGGAGTTATTGGAAGTTGTGTGTGCCTCCAGCACAGCACAGTATAAATCTGTATATACCCCTTTATCTCTGGTGTTCTATAAAAAAGGCATCTGCAGGAGTTAGTGGGTTTTTTGTGCCCCCAGCACAATATACACCTGTATCTACCCTTTATTGCTGTTCTCTAATAGAGCCATCTGCAGGGCTTAGTGGGTGTTGTGTGACTCAATTACAGTATACCCCTTTATCTCTGGTGTTCTATAATAAAGGCATCTGCAGGAGTTAGTGGGTGTTTTGTGCCTCCAGCACAATATACACCTGTATCTACCTTTTATTGCTGTTCTCTAATAGAGCCATCTGCAGGGCTTAGTGGGTGTTGTGTGACTCCATTACACTGCTGTTTTACCCAACTCCCTTCAGGCCATTACCATGTCTGGAAGGCAAGCAAGGAGAGGCAGACAGGCGCGAGCCGATAAAAGAGGGCAAGCAGGCTCTGTGTCTAGAGACAACAGTGCTGGTCGTGGACGCGGTGCATTGTCATCAGCACGTGGCCATGGGACACGCTTGTCCTTCTTTTCGGAAGCTGGACATGTTGAACCGCAACATGCCAACGACTTGGTAGAGTGGATGACCAAGCCCTCTTCATCCTCCTCATCATCTCTCACCCAGTCTCAGTACTAGCAAAGCAGCTGCCAACGCATCGTCTTCCCTCCTCTCAATGTCATCATCAGTGACTCCTTCCCTAGACCCACCACGTCCTCCTGAGGAGTCTCCTAAACTCTTTGAGCACAGTGTTGGGTACATGCTCCAGGAGGATGCCCAGTGTTTTGTGGGCTCTGATGATGACACTCAGCTAGAGGAATGCAGTAGCGTGAGCGCAGAGAGAGGGGATGCTCAAGAAGGACAGCAATCTGGCAGTCATGTTCCACAAGCTGCAGCATACTGCCAGGTTTGCTACAGTGATGAAGAGGGAGGGGATGATGAGGGCACTGACTCCACGTGGGTGCCTGGAAGGAGAGAGGAGGAGGAGGAGGAGGAGGAGGCACATGTCCAACGAGGCAGGATGCCCTCCGGGGGCCAGCTTAGGGGCAGCACACCGACTGAATCACACCGCAGAGCTCCGCCTGTGCAGGGCGCTGCCTCTGCGCGTTATTCTAAAAGTTCTTTGGTGTGGGCCTTTTTTGAGACGAGTGCATCAGATCGCACCGCTGCTATTTGCAACATATGTCTCAAGCGTATCTCGCGTGGCCAAAACATCAGAAGCTTGGGCACCACATGCTTGACCAGACATATGTTGACCTGCCATGCAGCTCGTTGGCAAGCGTACCTCAAAGACCCACACCAAAGAACAAAGCGGACCTCTCCTTGCTCCTCATGAGCTGACATCTCCAACCCCACTAGACCTTCAGTCCTCTCTGAAACCTGCTCTGAGAGGAATGAAGGTGTAGAATTAGGTGTGTCACAGCCAAGTGCTTCCGGGAACTCTGCTAGCGGTACACCCACGTCCGATTATAGCAGGCAAATGTCCCTGCCCCAGCTGCTGGACCGGCGAAAGAAGTTCACTCCCAGCCATCCACATGCCCAGTGGTTGAATGCTAGCTTGGCTAAATTGCTAGCACTTCAACTGCTGCCTTTTCAGTTGGTAGACTCGGCCCCCTTCCGTGAGTTTGTAGAATGTGCGGTTCCTCAGTGGCAGGTCCCCAAATGCCACTTTTTCTCACGGAAGGCGATTCCGGCTCTCTACCGGCATGTGGAAGGCAATGTCCTTGCCTCGCTGGACAGGGCGGTCAGCGGTAAGGTGCATATTACCGCTGACTCATGGTCCAGCAGGCATGGACAGGGACGTTACCTGTCTTTCACGGCCCATTGGGTCACTCTTCTGGCAGCTGGGAAGGATGCAGGACAAGGTGCAGTAGTGTTGGAGGTTGTTCCGCCACCACGCCTCCAAAATGCTACTATTGGTTGTGACACACCTCTCTCCTCCACCCCCTCCTCTTCTTCTTCCTCCATGGCCTCTTCCAGTGCTCTGTCCTCAGAACCAGCGGTGCTTCGTAGGCGTTCCAGGGGCTACGCAAGTACGCAGGCAAAACGATGCCATGCCGTGCTTGCGCTGGTTTGTTTGGGGGACAGGAGCCACACCGGGGCGGATGTTTTGTCAGCTCTGCAGGGGCAGGCCGAGAGGTGGTTGACGCCATGCCAGCTTAAGCCAGAAATGGTGGTTTGTGACAATGGCACCAACCTCCTCTCCGCCCTCCGACAGGGCCAACTGACCCATGTGCCCTGTGTAGCTCACGTCCTTAACCTGGTGGTGCAGCGGTTCTTGGGCAGGTACCCCGGCTTACAGGATGTCCTGAAGCAGGCCAGGAAAGTCTGTGTGCATTTCCGCCGATCATTTAATGCCTGTGCTCGGCTGGCTGAGCTCCAAAAGGAGTTGAACCTGCCCAAGAACCGCCTTATATGTGACATGCCCACCAGGTGGAACTCAACGTTGGCCATGCTGCAGCGGCTGCACACGTAGCAGAGGGCCATCAATGAGTACCTGTGCGACTACGGCACCAGGACAGGGTCAGGGGAGCTCGGTTTTTTCTCACCACGCCAGTGGGGCATGATCAGGGATGCATGCACTGTCCTGTCACCGTTTGAGGAGGCCACAAGGATGGTGAGCAGTGACAGTGCATGCATCAGTGACACTGTACCTCTTGTCCACCTCTTGGAGCATACGCTGCGTGGAATAATGGACAGGGCACTTGAGGCAGAACAGAGGCAGGAAGAGGAGGACTTCCTTGCCTCTCAAGGCCCCCTTTATCCAGACAGTGTTCCTGCTGTGCCACCCATCACACAGGAAGAGGATGAGGAGGAGGAAGAGGAGAAGGAGGATGATTGTGTCAGTATGGAGGTGGAGGCTGACACTCAGCATCAGCAGCAGCAGCAGCAGTCTTGTAGGGATGATTTACAGTCCCAAGAAACACGTGGACTTGTACGTGGCTGGGAGGAGGTAGCTGCGGATCATGTTGTCCTTAGTGACCCAGAGGACTCCGGACCGAATGCCTCAGCTAACCTACGCTGCATGGCCTCCCTGATCCTGCAAAGCCTGCGGAAGGATCCTCGTATTCTTCGGATCAAGGAGAGGGACCATTACTGGCTGGCCACTCTCCTTGATCCACGGTACAAGGGTAAGGTTGCCGACCTTATCTTGCCATCGCAGAGGGAGCAGAGGATGAGACATCTCCGGGAGGCCTTGCAGAAAGGTCTGTGCAACGCGTTCCCAGAGACTGGGAGGTTACAAACTCCTGGTCCTGGACAACGTGTTGCTGAGGCATCGGTCAGAAGGAGCGGTGGAGAAGGTGGCCGTCTGACTGATGCTTTCAGACAATTTTTTAGTCCGCAGCCCCAAGATATGATCGGTTCCAGCACCCATCGCCAGCGTCTGATTTACATGGTGCAGGAATACCTAGGGGCAAGGTCAGACTTGGACACCTTTCCCACCGAAAATCCTCTGGCTTACTGGGTCTTGAGGATGGATCACTGGCCAGAGCTTGCACAGTATGCATTGAGTATTGAGCTACTGGCCTGTCCTGCATCCAGCGTTCTTTCGGAATGCACCTTCAGTGCTGCTGGTGGCTTTGTTACCGATCACAGGGTGCGCCTGTCCACCGAATCAGTTGATCGACTGACCTTCATCAAGATGAATCAGTCTTGGATCACCCACAGCTACCAAGCACCTGAAGCTGATGTAACAGAATATTTTTTTTTTGAAATATCACATCCCTTCAAGACTGTCTATGCTGATGCTGAGTGACTGTCCTGTTATGTTGATTGTCTATCCTCTTCCTCCTCCGCTGATATGTTGGAAGAACATTTCTGGTTCTGGGTGATGCCTAAGGCCCAATTTTTCTGCCCCTGTTTAACAGGGGTGTTTAATTACAATTTTTGATGCAATGCTTTGCAGCAGGGCTAATTCCTGCAATCAAACAAGAGTATATGGGAGAGGTTGCAGTGTGGTGACACCAGCACCAGTGCCTAAGGCCCAATTTTTCTGCCCCTGTTTAACAGGGGCGTTTAATTACAATTTTTGATGCAATGCTTTGCAGCAGGGCTAATTCCTGCAATCAAACAAGAGTATATGGGAGAGGTTGCAGTGTGGTGGCACCAGCACCAGTGCCTAAGGCCCAATTTTTCTGCCCCTGTTTAACAGGGGCGTTTAATTACAATTTTTGATGCAATGCTTTGCAGCAGGGCTAATTCCTGCAATAAAACTAGAGTATATGGAAGAGGTTGCAGTGTGGTGGCACCAGCACCAGTGCCTAAGGCCCAATTTTTATGCCCCTGTTTAACAGGGGTGTTTAATTACAATTTTTGATGCAATGCTTTGCAGCAGGGTTAATTCCTGCAATAAAACTAGAGTATATGGCAGAGGTTGCAGTGTGGTGGCAGCAGCACCAGTGCCTAAGGCCCAATTTTTCTGCCCCTGTTTAACAGGGCGTTTAATTACAATTTTTGATGCAATGCTTTGCAGCAGGGCTAATTCCTGCAATAAAACTAGAGTATATGGGAGAGGTTGCAGTGTCGTGGCACCAGCAGCAGTGCCTAAGGCCCAATTTTTCTGCCCCTGTTTAACAGGGACATGTAATTACAATTCTTGATATAATATTTCACAGGAGGGCCCCTTCCTGTGCCCACCCAGAGTAACAGTGAGGACTTATAGTGTTGTGGCACCAGCACCACAACCACCAAAGGTCAATTTTTCTACCACTGTTCAACAATGGCATGTAATTACAATTCTTGATATAATCGTTCACAGCAGGGCGCTCCAGCGCCCACCAAGAGTCACTTTGAGGGCTTACAATGTTGTGGCAAAACCAACACCTTGTTCCGCCATTTCTGCAGAGCATATAGGGCAGGCCCCTACTTTCAAACATCCAATTTACAAACATCTCCTACTTGCAAACGGAAGGAGACAACAGCAAGTGAGATGAAAAAAGATGGACGACAAAACAAATTATACAGGGGTGATAACCCTTCCCTATGTTTTCCAAAAAGCTTAAAAATAGTTTTTTTGACTGGAGCTACACTTTAAAAATGTACCAGTTGAAAATTACAAACAGATTCAACTTAACACAACAAACCTACACAGTCCCTGTCTTGTTTGCACCGCCTGTATACTGCTGTTCTGAGTATATAGGGCCTGGGGGCCACACGCATTTCCTTTTTTTAATATGGGTACAGGGTTCCCCTTAATATGCGTACAAGACCCAAATAGGCTGGTAATGGGCAGGGAGGGCTACCCATGCCATTTTTCTCAATGATTTTCAACCATATTGCAGGAACCAGATATAACATTAAAACCTCAAGCAGTTTTAAATGGTGTTATTTCCGTTTAATGTCATTTTGTGCAGGGACTGTTCTAAACACGGGAAACACGTGGCACTTCACAGGCATACTACAGACACCCCCCAGGCACCATATTTAAAGGAATATTTCACTTTTTTTTTCACTTTAATCGTCATTAAAATCAGTGCTCCCGCCAAAACGACCATTTTTAAAAACATTTTATGCATTGACCCATGTCCCCTGGGGCAGGAGCCAGGTCCCCAAACCCTTTTTAGGACAGTATCTTGCATATTAGCCGTTAAAATTAGCACTTTTAATTTCGAACGTTCGAGTCCCATAGACTTCAATGGGGTTCTAAAGTTCGTTCGAATTTGGGGTCCGTTCCAAAGTTCTGCTGCGAACCGAACCGGGGGGTGTTCGGCTCATCCCTACTGGCAGGTGAACGTGCCTGCATGCAAAGGTGATCACCAGCTGGAATGATCTGCGGTACTCCCAATAGCATCCAGTCAGAGTTATGAAATCATGAAAAAAATAGAAAAAAGGGCCTCCACATAGTGCACGAATCCAAATAAAAAAGTTACGGTTTTCATGATGGGTACATGAAGTGATCACGTAAAAAAAAGTGCGGTAACAAAAGTACAATAGGCTAGCAACCCGAAATGTTTCGGACAAAAGTCCATCTACAGGGACATATACATCAATAGTATGCAAGCTCTTGGAGGAGACGATAAAGGACTCTATACAAGATTTTAGTAATGGAGACAGTATCATTAGCAGTAATCAGCATGGATTTATGAAAGAATCGTTCTTGCTAAACCAATCTATTAACCTTCTGTGAGGAGGTGAGCTGCCATCTAGATAAAGGAAGGCCTGTAGATGTGGTGTATCTGGATTTTGCAAAAGCATTTCACACGGTTTCCCATAAACGTTTACTGTACAAAATAAGGTTTGTTGGTATGGACCATAGGGTGAGTACATGGATTGAAAACTGGCTACAAGGGCGAGTTCAGAGGATAGTGATAAATGGGGAATACTCATAATGGTCAGGGGTGGGAAGTGGGGTCCCCCAGGGTTCTTTGCTGGAACCAATCCTGTTTAATTTGTTCATAAAGGACCTGGAGGATGGGGTAAACAGTTAAATCTCTGTACTTGCAGATGACACTAAGCTAAGCATGGCAATAACTTCTCTGCAGGATGTGGAAACCTTGCAAAAAGATCTGAACAAATTAATTGGGGTGGGAAACTACATGGCAAATGAGGTTTAATGTAGAAAAAAAATCAAATAATGCATTTGGGTGGCACAATATGAATGCAATCTACTCACTAGGGGGTGAATCTCTGAGGCACTCTAGGATGGAAAAGGACCTGGGGTCCTAGTAAATGATAGACTCAGCAGGGTAACAAAGCTAATAAAGGGTCTGGAGAACATTAGTTATGAGTAGTGATGGCCGAACGGTTCGCCCGGCGGTCGTTTCGCCACAACTTTCGGCTGTTCGCAGTCCGCCTGATCGGCGGACTATTGCCGCCGTTCACCCGGCGTTTACTGTGTAAAAAGAACTTTGACCTATGATGACATATCCATCATGGGGTACAGGACAGCCAATTGAGACATTACAGCACATGGACACTTGGACATTCCCCCTAACTTATAAATAGACCAGATCCGGCGGCCATTTTACATTCTTTCTTCTGTCTCTATAGGGAGAGGTTGCTGTGTGGAGCAGGGAGAGATTGCAGTGACCCAAATCGCTAGCTATTTGGTACACAAAAGTTATTTTCAGGACTGGTATAGGTGTTAGGTGTAGTTCAGGATATAGGTTTGAGGCACTGCTGTGCTACTGATTGTTGCAGCAGCCTGAGTGTCTTTTGTCAGTTTAGAGAAAGGGACAGGACGGTGTGTGCTGCAGGGACAGTCAGTTTAATCATTAGCTGTTACTATCAGGTCCACAAAAGTGCTATTCAAGTTATTGTTCCAGCAGCCTCTGTTTTGCCAGTTTATATAGGGACAGGCAGGAAGCTGTGTGTGAGGCAGTGAGGGACAGTCAGTTTAATCAGTAGCTGTTACTATATTAGGTCCACAAAGGTTCTTTTCAGGACTGGTATGGTAATAGGCTTGTACACGTATAATATTCTTTCTTCCAAATATAGAAAGAATATTATACTTGACTGCTGCCCTTCTGCTGCAGTCTGCTAATCAGTCACAACCTACTTGTTCCACAAAGGTCCTTATAAGGACTGGTAACTTGGTCTAGGGTGCTACAGTACATAGGGTTGAGTGAGGTACAGTCTGCTATTCCGTAAGGACTGGTATAGGTCCACAATACATAGTGTTGAGGTGCACTACTGCTGACCACTGCCCTATACTGCAGCAGTCCTTCATCAGTATGGGGACTGACGTACAGTCTGCTAATCAGTCACACACAACCTACTTGTTCCACAAAGGTCCTTATAAGGACTGGCAACTTGGTCTAGGGTGCTACAGTACATAGGGTTGAGTGAGGTACAGTCTGCTATTCTATGAGGACTGGTATAGGTCCACAATACATAGGGTTGAGGTGCACTACTGCTGACCGCTGCCCTATACTGCAGCAGTCCTTCATCAGTATTGGGACTGACGTACAGTCTGCTAATCAGTCACACAAAACCTACTTGTTCCACAAAGGTCCTTATAAGGACTGGTAACTTGGTCTAGGGTGCTACAGTACATAGGGTTGAGTGAGGTACAGTCTGCTATTCTATAAGGACTGGTATAGGTCCACAATACATAGGGTTGAGGTGCACTACTGCTGACCGCTGCCCTATACTGCAGCAGTCCTTCATCAGTATAGGGACTGACGTACAGTCTGCTAATCAGTCACACACAACCTACTTGTTCCACAAAGGTCCTTATAAGGACTGGTAACTTGGTCTAGGGTGCTACAGTACATAGGGTTGAGTGAGGTACAGTCTGCTATTCCGTAAGGACTGGTATAGGTCCACAATACATAGGGTTGAGGTGCACTACTGCTGACCGCTGCCCTATACTGCAGCAGTCCTTCATCAGTATAGGGACTGAGAGTTTTGTCACAGGGTCATTTAAAAAATGACAGGCAGAGGAAAAGGCAGGCCCTTCCGCAGGGGTGGTAGGGGTAGGGCAGGAGCAACAGGCTTGAGCCAAAGTGGGAAGTTGCAGAAGGTGCGTTCAATTAATTTAAAGGACACACCAGACTTGGTTGAGTGGCTCACTCAGCCTTACTCTTCTGCACCCTCCTCATCCTCTCGATCTGCACCCTCTTCTTCACTCTCTGCTATGTGCACCCCCAAAGACACTACCACCAACAACACCACCACATACCTTCCGCTTGAGTCACAGGAATTATTTTCCAATCCATATCAAGACATTTCTGATGCGCAGCCCCTCTTGGTATTGGATCAGGAAGAGGAGGTAGCAACAACCGCTACTCAGCAGTCTGACGACAGTACCCAGATCAGCCCAAGGAGGAGGTTGGTCCCCGGTGTTGCTGCCTACTCCGAGATCTCTACTTATAGCGGTGGGGAAGGTGACGTTGATGATGACGTGTCTAGTGATGTTACGTGGGTGCCCACAAGAGAGGAAGAGGAGGGGAGTTCAGAGGGAGATATGGACCAGCAGATAGGGAGGAGAAGCAGGAATAACTTACATTGCACAGGAGGGACAAAGCAGACTGCAAATGTATCAGGAGCGAGTCATCGACCATGTACGGTCACATCTGGCGCTCCCAGGACACCGGCACATGGCTCCGCAGTGTGGGCTTTTTTTAACGTGTCCGCTGCTGACAATGGCGTTGCCATCTGCAATCTTTGCAGTCAACGCATTAGTCGCGGAAAGCCCAACACTCACCTAGGAATGACCACCTTAAGAAGGCACATGAGCAGCCATCACCGAGCCCAGTGGGAGCAATGGAACACACAAAGCCACACTCCAGGCTCTCACCGTCCAGCCTCGTCTTCTACTTCTCCTTCTCCTCTCTCCTCACAATTGTCCTCCACTCCACCTTCCATCACGCCAAGCTCACGTTTTTCTGCAAAAAGGCAGGCTTCTGTGGGCCTAATGTTCGAGTGTAAAAAAATTATGACCCCGGATAACCCTCTTGCCCAACGGTTGACGGCTGACTTGTCAGAACTCATAGCCCGCCAACTACTGCCATATAAACTGGTGGACTCGGAGGCCTTTTGCAAATTTGTGACCATTGGAACACCACAATGGAAGGTCCCAGGACGGAAGTATTTCTCAGAGAAGGGCATCCCAGAGCTATATGGCCATGTTCAGCGGCAAGTGAATGTATCTCTGGCACACAGTGTCGGTGCTAAGATACATCTGACCACAGACACGTGGTCTAGCAAACACGGGCAGGGAAGGTATATCACTTTTACTGCCCACTGGGTGAACCTTCTGACGGCCGTCAAGCATGTAATCCGTGGCACCCATGTATATTTGGTTTTACCGCCACGAATGGCATGCAGGCCTGGGCCTTCTTCTCCTCCTCCTCCTACTCCATCCTCCTCCCTCTTCTCCTCAGCTGACTCCTCCTTTTCCAATGCTAGCGTCTCTTCCGCTGCGCCGCCCAAGCTCCCCAGAACCTATTCGACATGCCAGGTGAGACGTTGCCATGCCGTGCTGCGTCTGTTGTGCCTGGAAGCCAAGAGCCACACTGGCCCGGCACTCCTTTCAGCTTTGCGTTCACAGGCAGATCAGTGGCTAACACCGCTCAATTTGACAGTTGGTAAAGTGGTGTGTGACAACGGTGCCAATATGCTTAGGGCATTGAAACAGGGCAAAATTACGCACGTGCCATGCATGGCACACGTCTTAAACTTGGTCGTGCAGCGATTCGTTGTCAAATACCCTGGGGTCCAGGACATCTTGCGGCAGGGAAAGAAAATCTCAGCCCATTTCAGAAGATCTTACACGGCCATGGCTCGCCTTGCTGACATTCAGCGGCGACACAATCTGCCGGTCAGACGTCTTATTTGCGATTGCCCGACGCGATGGAACTCAACCTTCTATATGCTTGATAGGCTGCTCCAGCAGAAACGTGCAGTTAACGTCTACCTGTATGAACTCTGCGGCAGAACAGGTTCTGGGGAGCTGGGTTTTTTTTCATCGCGACAGTGGCTGCTCATGCGTGACGCATGCAGACTTCTGCGCCCATTTGAGGAGATCGCCAAACTGGTCAGTCGCAGCCATGGCGCCATCAGTGACATGGTACCTTATGCCTTCTTTATGGAGCGTGCATTGCGTTGTGTCATTGATCAAGCTGTGGAGGAGCAGTGCTGGATGAATTCCCA
Organism: Lithobates pipiens; assembly: GCF_037356315.1. Taxonomy (NCBI): domain Eukaryota; kingdom Metazoa; phylum Chordata; class Amphibia; order Anura; family Ranidae; genus Lithobates; species Lithobates pipiens. The sequence continues at coordinate 181,323,440 of NW_027507785.1, forward strand.
GGGGGGGCTACTCTATCTGAGACAAGTCAACAGGAGTCTGTTGAGGAGTCAGAGGAAGATGGTGCCGGCAGATGAGGAGGAGCAAGAAGAGCATGCTTTAAACCTTTCTGGGATCCCTGTTGTTGTGCGTGGATGGGGAGAGGAGAATGAAGAGGACGACATTATCCTGGATGATGAGCAGGAGCCAGGCCACCACACCGCTTCCAGTTTAGTGCAAATGGGGGCCTTCATGCTCCAGTGTTTTAATAGGGACCCCCGTATAAAAAGCATAAGGGTCAAGGACCAGTACTGGGTGGCAACGTGCTTAGACCCCCGGTACAAACACAAAATGGCGGAAATGTTACCGCCGTCACAGAGGGCTGGCAGAATGGAGCACTTCCAGGCCTTGCTTCGAGAAATGCTGCATTCTGCTTTTGCGTGCGCTGGCAGAGGAGCAATTCCCAGCCCCAGAGAAGGAGTTGCGAGTTCCAATCCAACTGCGCCTGCAAGAAGAGGGCGGTTTGAAGATGTGTTGGTGACTTCGGATATGAGGTCATTCTTTCAGCCGACCCATCGACAGGTGTCATCCGGATCCAGCATCAGGGAACGCCTAGACCGTCAGGTGTCCGACTACATCGGGTTAACGGCCGATGTGGACGCTCTGAGGAGTGATGAACCCCTGGACTACTGGGTGGCCAGAGCTTGCCCAATTTGCAATGGAACTGTTGGCTTGCCCCTCGTCCAGTGTCCTGTCCGAAAGGACGTTCAGCGCAGCAGGGGGGATCGTGACTGATAAGCGTACTCGCCTAGCTCACGACAGTGTTAACTACCTCACATTTCTAAAAATGAATGAGGCATGGATCTCGGAGGAATTCAACACATGTGACCAGTAGACCATGTATATGTCTATAAACAATTTTTTTAATCGAGCACACAGACCTTCTTTCTTCATTTGGCTCACTTCCTTGTCCAAAAAAAGCACACCGTACTATATGCCCGTACCCTCCTCTTTGAAGAGGTTGAGCGGTGTCATATTTCTACCGGGGCTGCTTATTATGAGGGGCTCCCACCATCCCTGTGCTGTGCTGACTTCCTCCTGGGGCTGCTTATTATGAGGGGCTCCCACCATCCCTGTGCTGTGCTGACTTCCTCCTGGGGCTGTACCTCTGCTGTGCATATTATGAGGGGCTCCCACCATCCCTGTGCTATGCTTATTATGAGGGGCTCCCACCATCCCTGTGCTGTGCTGACTTCCTCTTGGGGCTGCTTATTATGAGGGGCTCCCACCATCCCTGTTCTATGCTGACATCCTCCTGGGGCTGCTAATTATGAGGGGCTCCCACCATCCCTGTGCTATGCTTGTTATGAGGGGCTCCCACCATCCCTGTGCTGTGCTGACTTCCTCCTGGGGCTGCTTTTTTTTGAGGGGCTCCTACCATTCCTGTGCTATGGTGACATCCTCCTGGGGCTGCTTATTATGAGGGGCTCCCACCATCCCTGTGCTGTGCTGACTTCCTCCTGGGGCTGTACCTCTGCTGTGCATATTATGAGGGGCTCCCACCATCCCTGTGCTATGCTCATTATGAGGGGCTCCCACCATCCCTGTGCTATGCTCATTATGAGGGTCTCCCACCATCCCTATGCTATGCTCATTATGAGGGGCTCCCACCATCCCTGTGCTATGCTGACTTCCTCCTGGGGCTGCTTACGGTGCAGGTGTCAGTGCTGTATATCACGGTGCTGATGTCAGTACTCTCTATCACGGTGCTGGTGTCAGATGACTCTATCACGGTGCAGGTGTCATTGCTGTATGTCACGCTGCTGGTGATCATCTCCTGCACCCTCTTCTTTGCCTACCCTGACCTTCCCTCTCCTCCATTGCCTTCATGCACTCCACAGTCCTGAATTGTCACAACAATTTCCCATGTAAAAAAAGAATGCTTGTAGTTGTCGATCCCAGATTCACCTCATACATGTGTTATGTCATTGGCCATGTGGTGGGACTATGTTTGCACAGCTAGTAATTATTTTGTGGCTGCAAATTTGACCTGTAGGTTTGCAAAGTTCGCCTCCCATTGAAGTCAATGGGGCCCGCCGCGAACGTTCTGGTTCGCGAACTATCGGCCGCGTTTGCGGTCCTCGTTCGCGAAACATCCCGTCGGAAGTTCGTCCATCACTAGTTGTGAGGAAAGGTTGCGAGCACTGAACTTATTCTTTCTGGAGAGGGGATATGATTTCAACTTATAAATACCCTACTGGTGACCCCACAATAGGGATACAACTTTTTCGTGAAAGAGAGTTTAACAAGACACATGACCACTCATTAAAATTAGAAGAAAAGAGGTTTAACCTTAACTACTTGCCGACCGTTGCACGCCAATATACGTTGGCACAATGGCAGTGGTGGGCAAATGGGCGTACCTGTACATCCCCTTTAATTGGCGGGATCACACTCATAGGTTGGACCTGTGTCTTTTTTCAACCTCACCTACGATGTAACTATGTAACAGCCCATTATTCCAATCCAAAGGCTAAATTACGTACAAATGGACTGCTTTCGGATTCTATAAAAATATCCAACGATACCTGACAAGGGTGTCCCTTGTCTCCTCTTTTATATATAGTCGTAATAGAGCATCTAACCAAAGCTATTTGCAATAATGTGGATATCCAAAAGATTCATGTCAAAGAAAAGGATATTAAAATGTCAGTATATGTGGATGATTTAATATATATTACTAATTCGATAGTGACAATACCAAATATTATACATTAATTTTATCATTTGGAGCAGTAACTCATTTTAAGGTTAATTATGATAAATCAGAAGCATTAAATATATTACCATCTAAAATTCAAAAGCTTCTCCAAAAGAAGTTTTCTTTCAAATGGCAAGACATAGCAATTAAATATTTAGGGGTCTATATTGCAAGAGATCTGACCAAATTACAAGAGCTAAATTACTCCCCGATAATTCGTAATCTTATAAAACTTCTTCAAAAATATGATAGGTTGGTCTTTTCATGGACTGGTAGGATTAATATAGTAAAGATGGATATATTACCAAAATTGTTGTATGTATTTCAAACAGTATCACTAATCCCTCCAACTATTCTCCTCAGCCAGTTACGTAAAGCTATAGGCAGGTTAATCTGTGCTCAAAAATCCCCACAAATGAAAAGAGAAACCCTAATTAGGACAAAAAATAACGGAGGCCTTGCACTACTTTACATTATATTTATGAGCAGTGTCGATGATCAGGATTATGGATTGGTTTCATAATGCAAAATGTAAGCAGTGGGTGAGATTAAAAGAAAATATTTCTCCTGTGAAACTTAAATCATTGCCATGGGCTAACACTCAGTCCTGACCTGGAATGAAAGAGTTGTCATTCCTGGTTTCTTCAACAATGAAGATATGGGATATGATGTTAAAGAGTAAGCTCCTCTTGAAATAGCTTGGGCCAATGACCCCTCTGTTTTCTAATTCTGAATTCCCACCAGCACTAGATGCTATGAGTTTTATTAAATGGAAAAGGACGCGTGACAGACCGGCTCTCGCTCCCGTCCTTCTCTCAGCTCATAGCACCCCAGCCAGAACTCCCCCCCGGCTTACCCTATGAGCCAGAGAGGTTGCAGCAACACTCCCCATACCTCGAGGAATCAAAAGCCTGGGGAAATCGGCAGTTATCTCCGCATGAAGGGACTGGACAACAGGACCACGCCGGCCTCCAAGATGGTGGTTGCACAGGCTGCGCAAGCAGCATCGCAGGTACAGGCCTTGCACTCCACTCACTCCCCTGGTCCTCAGACCTGGAGCCAATTCTCCCCAGGAGTCCCTCTCACCCCAGAAGCCCCTCTCCTCCCCCCACAGCTATGGGGAAATCTGGGACATGGAGTCCTATATAAAAGCCCTCCCCATAAAACAGGACATAGAATCCTACATCAGCAGGCTAGAGAGGTCTTACAGGAGGGAGTTTAGACATAGGCCACCACATGGGGGACATTGAGAATACAGTAAAGGAATCAGTCACCAGAATCTCTGAGCATGAGAACCCCGTAGCCAGAACAAATAGTGTCTCGTGGTCTTCCACAGCTCTTTTATCCCTGATGTGCTCGATTCAGATATAGACCCTAATGCCACGTACACACCATCAAACAATCGGGTGGAAAAGTCCAGCAAACTCAAGTCCGCCGGACAATCCCCCCGTGTGTAGCCTCCGGCATACTTTTTTGACCCGAAAGTACGGCGGACTTAGAAAGTAGTTTTGCACTCCAATCTTCTCGCCGATCTTGCATTTCGGCGGACAATCCGGCCGTGTGTGTGCCAGTCCGCCGTACTTTTGAAATGAACAGACTTTTCCCGCCCGGAGAAAAGTCCGCTCATTTCGAGCGGGTCTCCAGGTAGGCGGGGCCCACAAAGGAGACGTCGCTGGCCCCGCCGCCTGGTATGGACTTAAAGGGCGCGCGCCCCCCCCACCCCAAAGCACCTTGTCCCCATGTTGATGAGGACAAGGGCCTCTTCCCGACAACCCTGGCCGTTGGTTGTCGGGGTCTGCGGGCGAGGGGCTTATCTGAATCCGGGAGCCCCCTTTAATAAGGGGGCCCCCTGGATACCGGCCCCCCACCCTATGTGAATGAGTATAGGGTACAATGCACCCCTACCCATTCACCTGTGAAAAAAGTACAAAAAAAAACACAACACAGGGTAAAAATAGTTTATTGCACAGCTCCGGGGGTCTTCCGTCTTCGGGGGGTCTTCTCGCCGGACTCCTCCGCTATCTTCTTCTAGCTCTTTTGCTAGCGGAGGAGCCCGGCTTTCTTCCTCGCCGCTACCCTTCTTCCGACTTCGGGGGTCTTGTCCCCCTCTTCGGTTCTTCTGCCGGGCCACCGCGCCTTCTCATAGCTCTTTTACAGGTGGTGGCCCGGTCTTCTGTCTCCGCTGGTGCCGCTGTCGCCGCCGCCTTCTGTTCTTCTGTTCTTCTCTTCTTCTTCAGATGTTGCCTTGTCGAGTCCTCCGCTCACAATGGCTCCGACACGACACGCGGCGACTTATATAGGGACATCACCGGATGATGTCCACGCCTATTATGATGTCACAGTCCCAGCATCCTCTGGGACTGTGACACCATAATGGGCGAGGACATCATCCGGCGACAGAAGATCGCCTGTAAAAGAGCTATAAGAAGGCGCGGTGGCCCGGCAGAAGAACCGAAGAGGGGGACAAGACCCCCGAAGTCGGAAGAAGGGCGGCGGCGAGGAAGAAAGCCGGGCTCCTCCGCTAGCAAAAGAGCTAGGAGAAGATAGTGGAGGAGTCCGGCGAGAAGACCCCCCAAAGACGGAAGACCCCCGGAGCTGTGCAATAAAATATTTTTACCCTGTGTTGTTTTTTTTTTGTACTTTTTTCACAGGTGAATGGGTAGGGGTACATTGTACCCTATACTCATTCACATAGGGTGGGGGGCCGGTATCCGGGGGCCCCCTTATTAAAAGCGGCTCCTGGATTCCGATAAGCCCCTTGCCCGCAGACCCCGACAACCAACGGCCAGGGTTGTCGGGAAGAGGCCCTTGTCCTCATCAACATGGGGACAAGGTGCTTTGGGGTGGGGGCCTGGTACGGCTCGGGGGGGGGGGGGGGGGGGCGCTCGCTCGCCCCCCCTTTCCTGGCCGGTCGGGTAGCGTGCTCAGACAAGGGTCTGATGTGGACCTGGGGGGACCCCCACGCCGATTTTTTTTCGGCGTTGGGGTTCCCCTTTAAGTCCATACCAGGCGGCGGGGCCAGCGACGTCTCCTTCGCTGGCCCCGCCTACCTGGAGACGCGCTCGAAATGAGCGGACTTTCCTCCGCGTGCGTGGGCGAGTCCATTCATTTCAAAAGTAGGGCGGATAGTACGGCGGACTTAGTACGCCGTATTAGTCCGCTGTAAAAGTGCCGTGTGTGGGCAAGTAGCCCATTCGGAAAGTCCGACGGACATTCTGGTGGGAAGTCCGCAAGACTAACTCCGTCGGATAGTTGGCTACGTGTGTACGTGGCATAAGTGACACTTTTTGTTCATGAAATTGCAATACCAACAGACAGTTCTCACAATTGCTAATGTTTATTTTTTGAACCAGGAGCAGCTCTACTTCCTCTCCTCTGTGACAGCCCACCTGAAAGCCTTTGGGAGGATATGTTCCCTTCATCCCGAGACTGGATTCCTCCACCGGTAAGTCACACATCATCTAAAATAAGCACCACCATAGTGGATCTCTCCCTGGTTGACGCATGGTGATTTTTACACCCAGCTGAGTGAGACTACATATACTACTCCCCTGCACACAAGTCCTATAGTAGGATAGACTTCATTTTTCTCTCACAAACCCTACTGGACCTCAATCCCACTAGCAAGATCGGTCTGAAATTGTGGCCAGTCCATGCTACAATGCACATAACTCTCGGTAAACTGCCACAGCACGTACATAAAACCATTTGGAGATTAAATGACAATCTAATCACTGACACTGTATGCATTGCGGCCATGTCCAAAGTATCATGGACTTTGCCCAACTCCACACTAGAGATGAGACCTCTGCCATGAACAAATGGAAGACCCTGAAATGTGTTACAGGGGATTTTTATTCAACATGGTAATAAATTGAAACAAGTTTGCATGGAAGGCATAACTCGCTTCTTCACTCTAATTGCTTCTCTTGAATCCACACACAAACGCACATTAGACCCCAAGAAGTTAGTCAAATTGTCAAATGCACGTCCAGACCTATTACACTTCTTCACAGAGCGATAACTGACCTCCCACAATAAAGGACGCCAGATTCACTACTCCTAGGTGAATAAATGTGGGAAACACCTGGCCCGGGTCATACACCCTAGACAACTTAGACAAAACATATCTGACATAATCTCCCCAACCAATCACAAAAAACACAAGAACTCAGAGATTGTCTCCGAATTCAAAGATTACTACTCCTCTCTTTACAACATTCCCCCACCCCTGACACAGAGCATACCACCCATTCAGACTTACAGCAATATATTCAGGACATGGCCCTGCCAAGCATCTCCCCTTCTGAAGTAGACAGTCTCAAACAACCTATCACCTCTTCAGGCTTTTTGACCTCAACTAAAGGACTTAAGATCAGCAAAAGTCCAGGCCCGGGCGGATATACCTCCCAGTTCTATAAAAAATTCACTCCTCAGCTGGCCCCAATTATGGCACAAGCATTTGAGGAGGTGGATGAGAATCCTGCCCTGTCACCACAACTTCTCCAGGCCCAGATGGTGGCATTGCCCAAACTCGGGAAAAGACCATTCACAATGAAGCAACTACAGGCACATATCTCTATTGAACATTGATCTTAAACTCATTTCAAAAATCATAGTGACTCGCTTAGCCCCCCTACTACCTTCCCTAGTTCATAGTGACCAAGTAGGTTTCATCCCAAGTTGGGAAGCTAGGGATAACACCACGAAAAGCCTACATCTTATATCGTACATTCAAAGCCACAATGTTCCCACGTCTTCTAGCTTGTGAGGCCAAGAAGGCATTCAATAGAGTAAGCTGGCCCTTCCTACGAGCATCCTTACATCAGATAGGCCTAGGCCCAAAACTATTGAACAAGATAATGTCACTATATATATACCAACCAACTCATCAGCGAAAGTAGCAGCCAATGGGGAGTCCTCAGAGGTTTTTGAGATCAGGAACGGTACAAGACAGGGGTGCTCGTTGTCCCCATTACTGTTCACACTTACTGTTCAACATTTGGCCCAAGCCATTCGTAGAAACAACACATCTCTGAAACTGAGCTGCAGCACGGTGGCCAAGACCATACAGCAGTTTAACAGGACAGGTTCCACTCAGAACATGGTTGACAAAAAAAGTTGAATGCATGTGCTCAGCATCATCCAGAGGTTGGCTTTGGGAAATAGATGTATGAGTGCTGCCAGCATTGCTGCAGAGGTTGAAGGGATGGGGGGTCAGCCTGTCAGTACTCAGACCATACGCCGCACACTGCATCAAATTGGTCTGCATGTCTGTTGTCCCAGAAGGAAGTCTCTTCTAAAGATGATGCACAAGAAAGCCTATGAAGACAAGCAGACTAAGGACATGGATTACTGGAACTATGCCTTGTGGTCTGATGAGCCCAAGATAAACTGATTTGGTCCAAATGGTGTCAAGAGCGGCAACCAGGTGAGGAGTACAAAGACAAGTGTGTCTTGCATAAAGTCAAGCATGGTCGTGGGAGTGTCATAGTCTGGGGCTGCATGAGTGCTGCTGGCACTGGGGAGCTACAGTTCATTGAGGGAACCATGAATGCCAACATGTACTGTGACATACTGAAGCAGAGCATGACCCCCTCCCTTCGGAAACTGAGCCGCAAGGCAGTATTCCAGCATGATAATGACCCCAAACACACCTCCAAGACGACCACTGCCTTACTAAAGAAGCTGAGGATAAAGGTGATGGACTGGCCAAGCATGTCTCCAGACCTAAACCCTATTGGTCATCTGTGGGGCATCCTCAAATGGAAGGTGGAAGAGCACAAGGTCTCTAACATCCACCAGCTCCGCGATGTGATAATGGAGGAGTGGAAGAGGACTCCAGTGGCAACCTGTGAATCTCTGGTGAACTCCATGCCCAAGAGGGTTAAGGCAATGCTGGAAAATAATGGTGACCACACCATATAGACACTTTTGGTCCAATTTGGACATTTTTACCTAGAGGTATACTCACTTGTGTTGCCAGCAGTTTAGTCATTAATGGCTGTGTGTTGAGTAGGGATGAGCCGAACACCCCCCGGTTCGGTTCGCACCAGAACTTTCGAACGGACCTAAAATTTGTGCGAACTTTAGAACCCCATTGAAGTCTGTGGGACTCGAACGTTCAAAATAAAAAGTGCTAATTTTAATGGCTAATATGCAAGATATTGTCCTAAAAAGGGTTTGGGGACCTGGCTCCTGCCCTAGGGGACATAGGTCAATGGCAATTTTTTTTTTAAAAACGGCCGTTTTTTCAGGAGCACTAATTTTAATGACGATTAAAGTGAAAAAAAGTGAAATATTCCTTTAAATATCGTGCCTGGGGGGTGTCTATAGTATGCCTGTGAAGTGGCACGTGTTTCCCGTGTTTAGAACAGTCCCTGCACAAAATGACATTTAATGGAAAAAAAGTCATTTAAAACTGCTTGCGGTTTTAATGTCATGTCTGGTTTCGGCAATACGGATGAAAATCATTGAGAAAAAAATGGCATGGGTAGCCCCCCCTGCCTATTACTAGCCCCTTTGGGTCTTGTACGGATATTAAGGGGAACCCCATACCAAATTAAAAAAAGTAAAGACGTGGGGCCCCCAGGCCCTATATACTCAGAACAGCAGTATACAGACAGTGCAAACAAGACAGGCACTGTGTAGGTTTGTTGTGTTAAGTAGAATCTGTTTGTAATTTTGAACTGGTACATTTTTAAAGTGTAGCTCCAGTCCAAAAAGCTTTTTGGACAACATAGGGAAGGGTTATCACCCCTGTATAATTTTTTTTGGCCGTCCGTCTTTTTTCATCTCACTTCCTGTTGTCTCCTTCCGTTTGTAAGTAGGAGACGTTTGTAAGTTGGATGTTTGAAAGTAGGGGCCTGCTCTATATGCTCTGCAGAAATGTGAGCCTAAGGTGTTGGCGTTGCCACAACACTGTAAGCCCTCAAAGTGACTCTTGGTGGGCGCTGGAGCGCTCTGCTGTGAACGATTATATCAAGACTTGTAATTACATGCCATTGTTGAACAGTGGTAGAAAAATTAGGCCTTTGGTGGTTGTGGTGGTGGTGCTGGTGCCACAACACTATAAGTCCACTAAGTTACTCTCGGTGGGTGCATGAACGGGCCCTGCTGTGAAATATTACATCAAGAATTGTAATTACATGCCCCTGTTAAACAGGGGTTGAAAAATTGGGCCTTAGGCACTGCCTGCTGGTGCCATGACACTGCAGCCTCTCCCAGATACTTTAGTTGGAGTGCAGGTATGAGCCCTGCTGCAAAGCATTGCATCAAAAATTGTAATTGCATGCCCCTGTTAAACAGGGGCTGAAAAATTGGTCCTTAGGCACTGGTGCTGCAACACACTACACAAGGCCATCGCGCTGGCGGCCTTATATAGTGTGGGGCGTGTACTAAACCCCCTGAGCTATAATTGGCCACAGGCATCCAGGCTGTGGCCAATTATGGCTCTCCTCGCTGCCGGCACTGTGATTGGCCAATCATGAGCCAGCAATGCACTGCGATGGCGTAGTGCATTTTGGGTCGTTCGCGCCACACAAATATGGTGCGAACGGTCCACAAAGTTCTGATTTTGCCGAACAGACAAACGCCTGATGTTCATCTCGAACACCAAACTCATCCCTAGTGTTGAGTTTTTTTTGAGAGGACAGAAAATTTACACTGTTATACAAGCTGTACACTCACTACTTTACATTGTAGCAAAGTGTCATTTCTTCAGTGTTGTCACGAAAAGATACGAAAAGATATAATAAAATGTTTACAAAAATGTGAGGGGTGTACTCACTTTTGTGAGATACTGTAAATTAGATCTTTGTCACAAACCTCTCCAATAGATAGACCTCTAACAAACATTGAGCAATTGCTAATACAAGAGCAAAAACCAACACATAGGGGATGAATGTGCTGCGCCGGTTCATACCTTAATTTATGCACCAGATAAATTATTAATTGAGCGTGTGAACTGGCGCACGTATAAGCGCAACAGATAATGTGCCGGCGCATGCAATAATAATATGCTATTGATTATAGCGCACGCCGTATCATTAACAGTCCATTCACACAGGGGCAACATGACTTCCAGCGGGACATTGGGAGGCAACTTGGACACAACTTCAGTATGAATCACAGTGCGACTTGGGGCGACTTACAACACGACTTTAAGTCACCCCCTGGCCAGGCGACTTTAATAAAAAAAACGGCATGGGTTCCCCTCCAAGAGCATACCAGGCATACCAGGCCCTTCAGGTCTGGTATGGATTTTGAGGGGGACCCCAACGTATTTTTTTTTACATCCATACCAGATACTGTACCCCCAAAACACCTTGTCCCCATGTTGATGAGGACAAGGGCCTCATCCCCACAAACCTGGCTGGTGGTTGTGGGGGGTCTGCGGGCTTACCGGACAAGGGGACCCCCAGATCCCGGCCTCCCCCCGTGTGAAATGGTAATGGGGTACAGATGTACCCCTACCATTTCACCAAAAAAATTACAACAGTGTTAAAAATTACAAAACAGTTTGTGAGAATTCCTTTATTAAAATCTTCTTCTTCTTCCTTTCTTCATCCTTTGATTAAGGCGGACCCCCACGCCATTTTTTTTGGTCTGGGGTTCCCCTTAAAATCCATGCCGGACCTGAAGGGCCTGGTATTGATTTTGAGGGGGGGCCCCCACGCCATTTTTTTTTGGCACGGGGTTCCCCTTAAAATCCATACCTGACCTGAGGGGCCTGGTATGGGATTTCGGGGGACCCCATGCATATTTTTTTATTTTTTTTATTAATGCTATTATTAATTTATTAATGTGTGCAAATAGCACAAAAAAAAAAAGTAAAGTTGAGAGGTGCGCCTGTTCAACTTATGCAAAATGCATTTACATGGCTTGACATTTACTAAGATTTTGCTGGCGCAGTGACCCAAAGAACTTGAACTGCGCAAGTGCCACTTGCGCAGTGCATAAATTTACCTTGCGCAGTTCCAAGTGTATTTGCAGGCGCAGCAGGCTTGTTTAGAGAAAGTTACTTTTCCATTCTATTTTGGGCATATTTGTTACTTGGACAGTTATAACTATACTTCATCACATCACCCCCATAATATTGGCACTTCCACCTTCTTTTAATTCTGAGTTGAATAATGTGTGCGCCATGTCTATAGTGGCGCACTGATCGCCACCTCCCGTGCGCCAGCATGAAGATAGTAAATGGAGAATTACGCTGTGTTACAGGCGAAAATGCTTTGTGAATACGAAAACGGCCGTTGAGTATCGGCGTGCGCCGCAACTCATGGCGCAAACTGTTGTAAATCAGCCCCATAGTTTATTAATCATATATAAACTTTTGCTTCCTAGTAGTCTTCTTAGTGAATTGCCATGTATGAAAAAATGGGAAATTGAGAGGCCGATCTCACTGTCAGAATGGGAAAATGCACTTCTCTTGACACATAAATTATCGCTTCCTGCTAAACATCAAGAAAGAAATGATAAAATTATAAAAAGATGATATCGATGCCCGGTGGATTCTCATAATATCAATGGAGATAATCTGTAGACGTGTTGGAGATGTTTTAAATAACTTCTAACTCCTCAGCCTATTCATTGAGCTATCTAGCTGAGGTGACTCTTTCTCTGTGTAGCTTGAATACCTCATCGGGGAGGAGGCAGGTGGCAATGCTGTCTCCCTCCTGATCCCAATACAGACTTTTCAAGGTAATTCTGACCCCTTTAAACTTAGTTTATTTTCATTATTTATATGAGGTCCTGAAGAATGTTTTAAAATACATTGTACATGTGAGAATGATGCTGGACCTTGTAGTTCCTCACTTTAAATTTTTCTTCCACCTTGTTCAGGAGGGATTGTTGCATGTACCCAGGACCTGTAGTACACAAAAACAGGCTATACCAATGATAAGACTCGTTGTTAGCATTCACTACATGTGTTTTGCAAGTACAGTGGGCTCTCAAGCCACCCTTAGCTGGCATAACCGAGATGTGAAGTGCATGCAACAAATCCCTGCCCAGAAGGTAAACCGGACACCCTTTAGATATCACATTTTTACATTCAGTGGGTGCTCTATAGGAAGATTTTCTGAAACATCCTCCTCACACATGAACCCTTTTTACCATTTTCACATTTTCACAATTTTTGTGAAATGGTATCCCATTACCATTTCACACGGGGGAGGCTGGGATCTGGGGGCCCCCTTGTTTCAAAAAAATGGTGCGGGGGTTCCCCTTAATAGCCTTACCAGACCTGAAGGGCCTGGTATGGTACTTGGTATGGAATTTAGGGGGACCCCATGAAATTTTTTAAAACAATTTTGGTTCAAGGTTCCCCTTAAAGTGGTTGTAATCCCTCCCCCACAACTTTGTCCCATCAGCATAAAAAACTCTAATGAACACTGCTTGTAGCTATCTCCTTACTTGTTTAGTATTGTTGTAATCCTTTTTGTTCTTTAGTAGGGATGAGCCGAACACCCCCCCGGTTCGGTTCGCACCAGAACTTTCGAACGGACCCCAAATTCGAACAAACTTTAGAACCCCATTGAAGTCTATGGGACTCGAACGTTCGAAATTAAAAGTGCTAATTTTAACGGCTAATATGCAAGATACTGTCCTAAAAAGGGTTTGGGGACCTGGCTCCTGCCCCAGGGGACATGGGTCAATGCCTAAAATGTTTTTAAAAATGGTCGTTTTGGCGGGAGCACTGATTTTAATGACGATTAAAGTGAAAAAAAAAGTGAAATATTCCTTTAAATATGGTGCCTGGGGGGTGTCTGTAGTATGCCTGTGAAGTGCCACGTGTTTCCCGTGTTTAGAACAGTCCCTGCACAAAATGACATTAAACGGAAATAACACCATTTAAAACTGCTTGCGGTTTTAATGTTATATCTGGTTCCTGCAATATGGTTGAAAATCATTGAGAAAAATGGCATGGGTAGCCCTCCCTGCCCATTACCAGCCTATTTGGGTCTTGTACGCATATTAAGGGGAACCCTGTACCCATATTAAAAAAAGGAAATGCGTGTGGCCCCCAGGCCCTATATACTCAGAACAGCAGTATACAGGTGGTGCAAACAAGACAGGGACTGTGTAGGTTTGTTGTGTTAAGTTGAATCTGTTTGTAATTTTCAACTGGTACATTTTTAAAGTGTAGCTCCAGTCAAAAAAACTATTTTTAAGCTTTTTGGAAAACATAGGGAAGGGTTATCACCCCTGTATAATTTGTTTTGTCGTCCATCTTTTTTCATCTCACTTGCTGTTGTCTCCTTCCGTTTGCAAGTAGGAGATGTTTGTAAATTGGATGTTTGAAAGTAGGGGCCTGCCCTATATGCTCTGCAGAAATGGCGGAACAAGGTGTTGGTTTTGCCACAACATTGTAAGCCCTCAAAGTGACTCTTGGTGGGTGCTGGAGCGCCCTGCTGTGAACGATTATATCAAGAATTGTAATTACATGCCATTGTTGAACAGTGGTAGAAAAATTGACCTTTGGTGGTTGTGGTGCTGGTGCCACAACACTATAAGTCCTCACCGTTACTCTGGGTGGGCACAGGAAGGAGCCATCCTGTGAAATATTATATCAAGAATTGTAATTACATGTCCCTGTTAAACAGGGGCAGAAAAATTTGGCATTAGGCACTGCTGCTGGTGCCACCACACTGCAACCTCTCCCATATACTCTACTTTTATTGCAGGAATTAGCCCTGCTGCAAAGCATTGCATCAAAAATTGTACTTAAACGCCCCTGTTAAACAGGGGCAGAAAAATTGGGCCTTAGGCACTGGTGCTGGTGCCACCACACTGCAACCTCTTCCATATACTCTAGTTTTATTGCAGGAATTAGCCCTGCTGCAAAGCATTGCATCAAAAATTGTAATTAAATACCCCTGTTAAACAGGGGCAGAAAAATTGGGCCTTAGGCACTGGTGCTGGTGCCACCACACTGCAACCTCTCCCATATACTCTTGTTTGATTGCAGGAATTAGCCCTACTGCAAAGCATTGCATCAAAAATTGTACTTAAACGCCCCTGTTAAACAGGGGCAGAAAAATTGGGCTGATGGCATCACCCAGAACCAGAAATGTTCTTCCAACATATCAGCGGAGGAGGAAGAGGATAGACAATCAACATAAAAGGACAGTCACTCAGCATCAGCATAGGCAGTCTTGAAGGGATGTGATATTTCAAAAAAAATTATTCTGTTACATCAGCTTCAGGTGCTTGGTAGCTGTGGGTGATCCAAGACTTGATCTTGATGAAAGTCAGTCGATCTTGATGAAAGTCAGTCGATCAACTGATTCGGTGGACAGGCGCACCCTGTGATCGGTAACAAAGCCACCAGCAGCACTGAAGGTGCGTTCCGAAAGAACGCTGGATGCAGGACAGGCCAGTAGCTCAATTGCATACTGTGCAAGCTCTGGCCAGTGATCCATCCTCAAGACCCAGTAAGCCAGAGGATTTTCGGTGGGAAAGGTGTCCAAGTCTGACCTTGCCCCTAGGTATTCCTGCACCATGTAAATCAGACGCTGGCGATGGGTGCTGGAACCGATCATACCTTGGGGCTGCGGACTAAAAAATTGTCTGAAAGCATCAGTCAGACAGCCACCTTCTCCACCGCTCCTTCTGACCGATGCCTCAGCAACACGTTGTCCAGGACCAGGAGTTTGTAACCTCCCAGTCTCTGGGAACGCGTTGCACAGACCTTTCTGCAAGGCCTCCCGGAGATGTTTCATCCTCTGCTCCCTTTGGGATGGCAAGATAAGGTCGGCAACCTTACCCTTGTACCGTGGATCAAGGAGAGTGGCCAGCCAGTAATGGTCCCTCTCCTTGATCCGAAGAATATGAGGATCCTTCCGCAGGCTTTGCAGGATCAGGGAGGCCATGCAGTGTAGGTTAGCTGAGGCATTCGGTCCGGAGTCCTCTGGGTCACTAAGGACAACATGATCCGCAGCTACCTCCTCCCAGCCACGTACAAGTCCACGTGTTTCTTGGGACTGTAAATCATCCCTACAAGACTGCTGCTGCTGCTGCTGCTGATGCTGCTGATGCTGAGTGCCAGCCTCCACCTCCATGCTGACACAATCATCCTCCTCCTCCTCTTCCTCCTCCTCATCCTCTTCCTGTGTGATGGGTGGCACAGCAGGAACACTGTCTGGATAAAGGGGGCCTTGAGAGGCAAGGAAGTCCTCCTCTTCCTGCCTCTGTTCTGCCTCAAGTGCCCTGTCCATTATTCCACGCAGCGTATGCTCCAAGAGGTGGACAAGAGGTACAGTGTCACTGATGCATGCACTGTCACTGCTCACCATCCTTGTGGCCTCCTCAAACGGTGTCAGGACAGTGCATGCATCCCTAATCATGCCCCACTGGCGTGGTGAGAAAAAACTGAGCTCCCCTGACCCTGTCCTGGTGCCGTAGTCGCACAGGTACTCATTGATGGCCCTCTGCTGCGTGTGCAGCCGCTGCAGCATGGCCAACGTTGAGTTCTATCTGGTGGGCATGTCACATATAAGGCGGTTCTTGGGCAGGTTCAACTCCTTTTGGAGCTCAGCCAGCCGAGCACAGGCATTAAATGATCGGCGGAAATGCACACAGACTTTCCTGGCCTGCTTCAGGACATCCTGTAAGCCGGGGTACCTGCCCAAGAACCGCTGCACCACCAGGTTAAGGACGTGAGCTACACAGGGCACATGGGTCAGTTGTCCCTGTCGGAGGGCGGAGAGGAGGTTGGTGCCATTGTCACAAACCACCATTCCTGGCTTAAGCTGGCGTGGTGTCAACCACCTCTCGGCCTGCCCCTGCAGAGCTGACAAAACATCCGCCCCAGTGTGGCTCCTGTCCTCCAAACAAACCAGCGCAAGCACGGCATGGCATCGTTTTGCCTGCGTACTTGCGTAGCCCCTGGAACGCCTACGAAGCACCGCTGGTTCTGAGGACAGAGCACTGGAAGAGGCCATGGAGGAAGAAGAAGAGGAGGGGGTGGAGGAGAGAGGTGTGTCACAACCAATAGTAGCATTTTGGAGGCGTGGTGGCGGAACAACCTCCAACACTACTGCACCTTGTCCTGCATCCTTCCCAGCTGCCAGAAGAGTGACCCAATGGGCCGTGAAAGACAGGTAACGTCCCTGTCCATGCCTGCTGGACCATGAGTCAGCGGTAATATGCACCTTACCGCTGACCGCCCTGTCCAGCGAGGCAAGGACATTGCCTTCCACATGCCGGTAGAGAGCCGGAATCGCCTTCCGTGAGAAAAAGTGGCGTTTGGGGACCTGCCACTGAGGAACCGCACATTCTACAAACTCACGGAAGGGGGCCGAGTCTACCAACTGAAAAGGCAGCAGTTGAAGTGCTAGCAATTTAGCCAAGCTAGCATTCAACCGCTGGGCATGTGGATGGCTGGGAGTGAACTTCTTTCGCCGGTCCAGCAGCTGGGGCAGGGACATTTGCCTGCTATAATCGGACGTGGGTGTACCGCTAGCAGAGTTCCCGGAAGCACTTGGCTGTGACACACCTAATTCTACACCTTCATTCCTCTCAGAGCAGGTTTCAGAGAGGACTGAAGGTCTAGTGGGGTTGGAGATGCCAGCTGATAAGGAGCAAGGAGAGGTCCGCTTTGTTCTTTGGTGTGGGTCTTTGAGGTACGCTTGCCAACGAGCT
The DNA here is from genome assembly GCF_037356315.1 of Lithobates pipiens. Classification (NCBI taxonomy): domain Eukaryota; kingdom Metazoa; phylum Chordata; class Amphibia; order Anura; family Ranidae; genus Lithobates; species Lithobates pipiens. The sequence goes on from NW_027507785.1 coordinate 181,340,827, forward strand.
GCATGGCAGGTCAACATATGTCTGGTCAAGCATGTGGTGCCCAAGTGGCTGATGTTTTGGCCACGTGAGATACGCTTGAGATATATGTTGCAAATAGCAGCGGTGCGATCTGATGCACTCGTCTCAAAAAAGGCCCACACCAAAGAACTTTTAGAATAACGCGCAGAGGCAGCGCCCTGCACAGGCGGAGCTCTGCGGTGTGATTCAGTCGGTGTGCTGCCCCTAAGCTGGCCCCCGGAGGGCATCCTGCCTTGTTGGACATGTGCCTCCTCCTCCTCCTCCTCTCTCCTTCCAGGCACCCACGTGGAGTCAGTGCCCTCATCATTCCCTCCCTCTTCATCGCTGTAGCAAACTTGGCAGTATGCTGCAGCTTGTGGAACATGACTGCCAGATTGCTGTCCTTCTTGAGCATCCCCTCTCTCTGCGCTCACGCTACTGCCTTCCTCTAGCTGAGTGTCATCATCAGAGCCTACAAAACACTGGGCATCCTCCTGGAGCATGTACCCAACACTGTGCTCAAAGAGTTCAGGAGACTCCTCAGGAGGACGTGGTGGGTCTAGGGAAGGAGTCACTGATGATGACATTGAGAGGAGGGAAGACGATGCGTTGGCAGCTGCTTTGCTAGTACCCTGAGACTGGGTGAGAGAGGATGAGGAGGATGAAGAGGGCTTGGTCATCCACTCTACCAAGTCATTGGCATGTTGTGGCTCAACATGTCCAGCTGCCGAAAAGAAGGACAAGCGTGTCCCATGGCCACGTGCTGATGACAATGCACCGCGTCCACGACCAGCACTGTTGTCTCTAGACACAGAGCCTGCTTGCCCTCTTTTATCGGCTCGCACCTGTCTGCCTCTCCTTGCTGGCCTTCCAGACATGGTAATGGCCTGAAGGGAGTTGGGTAAAAAAGCAGTTGGGTAGTGTATATTGTGCTAGAGGCACACCACACCCACTAACTCCTGCAGATGCCTTTATTATAGAACACCAGAGATAAAGGGGTATATACAGATGTATACTGTGCTGTGCTGGAGGCACACACAACTTCCAATAACTCCTGCAGATGGCAAGTGGTCTCAAATAGAGAAGAGCTATGTAGGTGGATATAGCGGTATGTACTGGGTACAGAGCACGCAGACAGCACGCACAAGCTCCTAACACTACTGACTGCAAGCTCTATTATAAAGGATAGATCACTAGCTATATAGGTGAGGTGAATATAGCGGTGTATACTGCGGTCAGGGCACGCAGACAACAACCACTACACAACAGCAAGATCGAAAATCGTCCGAAAACGATCGGTGTGTACTGTGTTGAAGGTATACAGAACACTCACTAACTCCTGCAGATGCCTTTATTATAGAACACCAGAGCTAAAGGGGTATATACAGATGTATACTGTGCTGTGCTGGAGGCACACACAACTTCCAATAACTCCTGCAGATGGCAAGTGGGCTCAAATAGAGAACAGCTATGTAGGTGGATATAGCGGTATGTACTGGGTACAGAGCATGCAGACAGCACGCACAAGCTCCTAACACTACTGACTGCAAGCTCTATTATAAAAGATAGATCACTAGCTATATAGGTGAGGTGAATATAGCGGTGTATACTGCGGTCAGGGCACGCAGACAACAACCACTACACAACAGCAAGATCGAAAATCGGCCGAAAATGATCGGTATGTACTGTGTTGAAGGTACACAGAACACCCACTGCTTCAGACGCCAACACACTACACAAGGCCGCCGCGCTGGCGGCCTTATATAGTGTGGGGCATGCACTACACAGCCTGAGCTATGATTGGCCACAGGCATCCTGCCTGTGGCCAATCATGGCTCTCCTCGTTGCTAGCGCTGCGATTGGCCAAGCATGTGGAGTCACAGTGCATGCTTGGCCAATCATGAGCCAGCAATGCACTGCGCCATCGCAGTGCATTGAGGGCCGTGAGCGCCACACGAATTTGGCGCGAACGGACCAAAATGTTCGGACTTCGCCGAATGGACGAACAGCCGATGTTCGAGTCGAACGTATGTTCGACTCGAACACGAAGCTCATCCCTATTCTTTAGAATGACATCACTGAGCATGCCCAGATCTCCCGTGATTTACGGCACACTCTCTATGTGTTTATCTATCTGTTATCATGACTTCCTACCGCACACCACTGAAATCCTAGGAGGCTGCAGAATCACTCAGAGCTTCCTTCTACACACCATGTGACCATGTGGCATCACATGCAGTGTAACGCAGGGCATGGGACAGAAATAACTGCAGTCTTATCAGCGGAAGCTGATAGGACTCATACAGGCAAACACTATATAAGCAGCACAAGTATATACTATGAAATAAAACAAGTAGCTATGAACAGGGAAGCAGGGTTGCCATACAAATGCTGGATTGAGAAGGAGGCTTGGTTAACAGTACAGGAAGTGCTCAATGTAAAGGGCGGAAATACACTCCACTGTGGACTCAGAAAACAATACTTAAGATGGCACTGCCTTACCCCTGGAAATAAGTTTTTTAAAGTTTCTTTAAACAGTAAGTAATATGCAATTTGGGCTGGATTACAGTGGTTATAATTTGATAATTACCGTATTTTTCGGGGTATAACACGCACCGGCGTATAACACGCACCCCAAGTTTAGGAGGGCATTTTAAGGAAAAAAGTTTTAGGAGGGAAGTTTAAGGGAAAAAAACTTACATTTAAATGCCCGTCAATGCAGCCTTATCAGTGTGCATCTGCAGCCTTGTCCATCATTGCAGAATGATCAGTGTAATTTGCAGCTTGCCCAGCATCATTTGCAGCTTGCCCAGCGCTGTTTGCAGCCTTGCAGAGTGTCATTTGCAGCTTGCCAGTGTCATTTCCAGTTTGCCCAGCGCCGTTTGCAGCCTTGCCCATGTTTAAATATCCCGCCACCGAGACAGACCGAGCGAGCGCCGCCGAAAAAGACCGAGCCGTCTGGGCAGGACTGCAAGCCGAGCCAAGCCTAATACACAGTACAGTCGGCTCGGTCTTTTTAGGCAGCGCTCGCTCCAGAAACAGCAGGGAGGCGGGGCTACGAGCGGAGCCGAGCAAACGGCTCGGTCTTTTTCGGCGGCGCTTGGTCTTTTTCGGCGGCGCTCTGTCTTTTTCGGTGGCGCTCGGTCTTTTAGACTCACAGACAGTGGGGATCGGCGTATAACATGCACCCATGACTTTCCCCCGATTTTAAGGGGGGAAAAGTGCGTGTTATACACCGATAAATACGGTACTTATAATGGACTAAATGAAAAGAAGCATCAGAGTGGGAGAGTTTACTTCCTCTTTAATATTCATACCAGACCCAAAGGGCCTGGTAATGGACTGTGTGGGGGAATCCCATGTTGTTTTTTCAATGACTTTTATGTGTATTGCCGGGAACGACAATTCATTATAGCCAGGAGTACTTTTAAATGACTTTTTTTCCTCTAGAAATTTCATTTTGTACAGGGACTGTTGTAAACACGGGAAACATGCGCCACTTTACAGGCATACTATAGACACCCCCAGGTATGAAATTTAAAGGAATATTTCACTTTTATTGTTTCACTTTAAGCATTATTAAAATCACTGCTCCTAAAAAAACAGCCATTTTAAAACTTTTTTTTGCATTGATACATGTCCCCTGGGGCAGGATCCAGGTCCCCAAACACTTTTTATGACATTAACTTGCATACAAGCCTTTAAAATTAGCACTTTTGATTATTCATGTTTGTGTCCCATAGACTTTTACGGCGTTCGCGTATTTAAACAAATTTTGTCTGTTCGCATGTTCTGCTACGAACCGAACCAGGGGGTGTTCGGCTCATCCCTACACATGAAAGCTGATCATATGACAGTAGCTTTGCTTTAATAATCACTAACACTTGATTTAATCTTGTGGACTGTTATTATTAATATTACATTGTCATTTATGCTAGTGCTGTTGAATTTTTCCATTGATTTTATTACTATTATATAGTGATGACATCAAGGTTTTAAATGAAATTAGTCTATCTATGTGAAATCTGATATACCCTTTGCGCGGTGTTCTGGCCATCAGATTTTATGTTGATTATTTGAACCTGCGTTGTTAAATTTACATGTAAGATGTGCAATTTACATAAGACAATCGTACGTGGTATGCAGGCTCCATCTAGCGTTTCTTTTTGGTATTGCTGCAGTTGTTCTGTTTATTTAGAGTTACTATGTGTAGTTAAGGTTGTTCATAAGCAGGGAATTCTGGGTAGAATTTTTACAGGAAGTGAACCAGTCACCATTTTTACAAGACATTGCAGGAAGGAAGACATGTCTTTCTCAATCCATCTCCATCACCCCTTAGACTTAATGGATGTACTGTACATAACTTTTCCATATTCCACATAATTATTTCTAAACCACCTATATAAGATGTTCTTATCTTATCAGGCTGTATTTCACTGCAGTCAAACCATCTTATCTCTGTGATTTATATGCATTTCAGGGACTCAAAACAATTCTGTGTAACTTGAAATTATTCTACTTCTCAGCAATCTTATGCAAGCATTCATTAAATGATTATAAAATAAGAATCATCTAAATTCTCTAACACATTCCTTTCCATGTGGAGGGGGGGGGGGGGGGTGTGCCTTTCCTACAATCAGCTGCCACACAGTGTATGTCAAGAATCCACATCAAGTCCTGAACAGGAAGAAAAAAAATCTCTAACACAATGTTCACTTCTAAATTCTAAAAGAATATAGCATGCTGAAAACAGCAGATTTAAGTGTAAAACGTATGTAGGGCAATTTGTTTAACCACTTGCTTACTGGGCACTTAAACCCCCCTCAGTCCCAGACCAATTTTCAGCTTTCAGCGCTGATGCACTTTGAATGACAATTGCGCGGGCATACAACACTGTACCCAAATGAAATTTTTATCATTTTTTTCCCACAAATAGAGCTTTCTTTTGGTGGTATTTAGTTACAGCTCGGAGTTTTATTTTTTGCTAAACAAACAAAAAAAGATGCAAAAAAATAAAAAATAAATAAATCATGTTTTAATAGTTTGTTATAAAATTTTGCAAACGGGTCATTTTTCTCCTTCATTGAAGTGCGCTGATTAGGCGGCACTGATGGCTGCATTGGTGGGCACTGATGGGCTGCATTGGTGGGCACTGATGGGCTGCATTGGTGGGCACTGATGGGCTGCACTGGTGGGCACTGATAGGCATAGTTAAGGCGGCACTAATAGGCACAGATAAGGCGGCACAGATGGGCACAGATAAGGCGGCACTGATGGGCAAAGATGGGCACAGATAAGATGGCATGGATGGGTGGCACGGATAAGTGGCACAGATGGGTGGCACGGATGGGCACTGATAGGTACCACTGATAGATGGGACTGATGGGTACTGATAGGTGGCACTGATAGGTGGCTCTGATAGGTGGCACTGCTGGGCACTGATGGGCGGCACTGCTGGGCACTGATGGGCGGCACTGCTGGGCACTGATGGGCGGCACTGGGTCGCAGCACCTTTGAGGCAGATTGTGGGCACTGTGGGTGGCACTGTTGGTGGCACTGCTGGATGGCACTGTGGGTGGCATTGTGGGTGGCACTGTAGGTGGCACTGTGGGCACTATGGGCACTGATGGGGGGCACTGATGGGGGGCACTTACTTTTATTCAGGATGGCACGGCGGTGGGCAGGTGGGCACTGGCAGGGGGCAGGTGGTCAGCTGTATTGCTGGCCGTGATCGGGACTGATGTCCCGATCACGGCCGCCGGTGATCGGCTTTTTTTTCTCTCCTCGCGCTGTCAGCGCGAGGAGGAATAATAGCCGATTACCGGCTCCGTTCTATCACATGATCAGCTGTCATTGGCTGACAGCTGATCACGTGATAAGGGGTCGGGATCGACCCCTTGCACGGATCGGTGATCAGGCGAGTCTCACGGACTCGCCGATCACAGAGCGCGCCGCGCAGGCCGCTCGTATCCGGGACGACGTCAATAGACGTAGTCCCGGAAATGTAGGTCCGCGCTGATGCCGTCATTTGGCAATAGCGCGGATCTGTAGTGGTTAATCCCTATATATCACCGAGGCTGTTTAATTTACTGGGTATATGTGAGGGTTAACAACCACTTAAACAACTTCAATACTGGCCACTTTTGTCCTGCCCTGGACAATTTTCAGCTTCCAGTGCTGTTGCATTTTGCATGACAATTGCGTGGACATGCAACACTGTACTCAAACTCAATTTTTATAATTTTCTTTTCACAAATAAAGCTTTCTTTTAGTGGTATTTGATCACCTCAGGGGTTTTTATTTTTTGAAAAAAAAAGTTTTTCTTTGTTTCTGTTATCAAATTTTGTTTTCTCCTTCACTGACAGGCATTGATGAGGCAGCACTAATGGGCGCTGAGTTGGCACCGATAAGGTGGCACTGATAGGCACTGATGAGGAGGCACTGATATGTAGAATTAATGGGCAGTGATAGGCTGCACTGATATGCAGCACTGAGGTGGCACTGATAGGCACTAATAGGCGGCATTGATGGGCACTGACAGGTGGCATTGATGGGCAGTGACAGGTGGCATTGATGGACACTGATAGGCTGCACTGATGGGCACTGACCGGCAGCACTGATTAGAACTGATAGTCGGCACTGATTGGAACTGATAGTCGGCACTGATTGGCACTGACAGGTGGCATTTATGGACACTAATAGATGGCACTAATTGGCAGCACTGATTGGGCAGGTACTGACAGCTGTTAATGCTGGGCACTGATTGGCACTATGGTGGGCACTGATTGGCACTTTATTAGGCACTGACAGGAGTTAATGATGGGGCACTGACTGGCAGCTGCAGGGCGCTGATTGGCAGCTGATTTGATGAGGGCTGTGCTGATCATAAATGTGCTGATTATCAGCACCGAACCCCCCTCTGAAGGGGTTCGGCCGATCGGCTCTTCCTGTCAGTGCGAACCAAGGAATGCCGTTTACCGGCACTTCCTGGTTCACACGATGATCGACTACGATTGGTCACAGCTGATCAAGTGGAAAGGGGCCTCCATCAGAAGCAGAGATGCGCCCTTCTAGGCATGTCAGACTGACACGCCGCACTCACGATTGCTGTGCTGTGCACCCCCACGGGTGCATACCAGCATGTTATCCTGCCTGATGTCATATGACGCCCAGTCAAAATAACAGAACCACTGCCCAGCCGTCATTCTGCTACATTTTTGTATCTCTTTGGTATCACTCCTCTCCCAAAAAAAGAGCTCAGGCCTAGGCGAAAATCCTTCATCAGAAAAATCCAAACCCTCTAGCGCTCGGACAAAGGTACTTCACTTGAAATCTTGATATCCAGCCATAGGAAGTGGCTTGTCCCCCAAAATGCACAAATCTACCAACGGTGTGGCATTGGAGTAGATGATGTCACCTAAGGTTGGAGTTGTTGTTTGTTACGCCTATTTTTTATTCATGTTTGTGAGCATGCAATTGTTTATGAGATTTAATAAATGTTTATGGTGGTAATGCGTTACATTTTTCCACCATTCTGTGTGTGTGTTTTTTTTTTCAGGAAAATACTCATTGTAATCCCTTTCTCTAAGAGGGGCAAATCTATTATAGGTGGTTAAATGGAAGTATACATTGGGTAGTGTAATAATATGCCCAGATCATTGTGACTCCATTTTAGATTTTATATATATATATATATAATTAGGACTGTGGAAATTAAAGATTCATTCCTCGATTAATCGATTAATGTTTTTGATCGATCAAAATTCAGGTCTTCGGGGAGTTCCGTCCGAGATCCGGTGACATCATGGACATCAACGTCACTGGATTCCTCCCCCCTTCCCCAAGTGCCTCCGTCTGCTAACGAAGGGAAGGGGGAAGGAGTCTGGTGACATCGAAGTTCTGATTGAACATAATGCGTACTAGGGAGGAGCTACGCATGACGTCACCCGCTGCTGCCCTACGGAACTAACACGATTGTCGGCTTTACATGCTGTGTTTTTATCATCTTTATGTGAGTAGTTTGTGTTTTGAACACAAAAATTAAATCTTATACTTAAGCGGTGAGCACTTAGATCTTTTGTTTCTATCCATGACCTGGCATCCTTGCTGAGATCTAAGGAGACGTGAGAGAAGTTTATGGTCCGTGTTAACCCTTTTGATACCCGCTTGCATGACCACCTGTTTGCACAGGGGTCCATGCCATAAGATGAGAGTGATTAGTTAGACCGGAGGTGGAGGGATTGTCACGCTACTGTGGGAAACAAAATTACTTACGTCAGTGCTATAGTTTGAATTTATAACGTGTTTGTGTGAACTGTGAAGTTAAGTCATGGATTGTGGAAACTACCTAGTGTCGGGTGAGTGTATATAGTGTATACCATATTTACCACTGACTAATGCAGAGTTGCAATGCAAGGAGATCAGCTAGTTGGATCTGTATGTACGTTATATTTAATCAAAATGAGTCAATTAAGCAATTTTAAAAAAATCGATTAATCGAACACGAAAATTTTAATCAGTAACAGCCCTAATATATATATCATTGTGGTTTGGTTTGTCCTTTCCTGTGCCCTGTTCTGTGGGACAGGATGCATGACTTATGACTCATAACCAGATGTTCTGTTGACCCATGTTAACTCATGATAATGTATCTTCACTGACACGTATAACCGTATAACTATATATTTCTATACAAATACATAATTTACTAAACAAATCCCCCTCCCCTCTTTTGATTGGTAAGCTGAACAATATATAAGCTGTATACGCACCTAATAAAAGTAGACATTTTATGAATGCAAAACCTGCCTCTCATTTCATTCAGTGTCTCCAGATATCTGAGGGCCCTGTTGGTGTACCCATAGATGGGTGGTCGTTCAGAATACTTACTTTTTCGTTTCAAATGGGGGCTCGTCTCGGGGTAAGAAAATCATCCATGTTGGGTAGACCTTTGTCTATTTTGACAAATTCTTCCTTACCCTAGCTCTGATAAAGTCTTAGCCTTTTAAATTTAAAGAGAATGGAAGAACAGACCATGCCTTAATAGACACACTCACAGGAGTGTAACATTGTAGGGTCTTTGGGAGACCTGAGTCTTTATTTAAGACTTGGTTCAGTATCCTTTTGGGAAGGGTATTTAGGTAACCAACACTGCCTGCTAAATATTTGCTTCTCTTTCTGTTGCATAGAAGTAATAAGATAACTTGTGATTGCTGATTGGTATTGGTAGATTACTTGCATATTTTTTGTTGTAGCAGCTTGGGGTTTCTATAATGCTGTTCCCAGGTTGGCTTTAAGCTTTTTGGGAATGCTGTGGAAAAGTGTACACGCCCATCGAAATCTTGGTACTTGTGGGAATAAAGGTGATCAAACAGGTAGGAATTTTAGTCAGAAATAGGGACAAAGTACATTAGAAATCTCCCTTGCTTGTATCCAAATATCGTGAGAGTGGTAAGTACTTTTGTATGTATGTTCATATAATCTGCTAAGTTTTCTTTAAAGAATGAAAGAAGGTATGGGGAAAATTCAAATGTGTGTATGTCATTACTTAAAGTGTTAAAAACACTAAAGAAATTATGTTGCTGTAGTACATATGGGAAAAAGGGGTTTTGGTTATGCGATTTAAATTTAGAATGGATTTATATATTTTTGCTCAGTATCAACAAATATTTTAAGAGAACAAAATAGACATACAGTGTATAAAGAGAATGAATATTAAACGGCCAGTCAGTACAGTTAAAATACAACAGTATATGAGGTTTCCCCTTTCCAATCATTTGTTTATAGCATTGTAATTATTTGAAGTACATGTTTAAATATATGTTTAACATGTTTGATGACTCTTTGAAGCTAAAAAGAATAGTATTTTGAAGGTTGCAAACAAATGTGTTAGATGGGCTGGGGGGTTGTGTAAAAAGACAGAATGTTTAGATGCAAACACCCTACTGGTAAGGATAAAGTAAGTGAGTTTAAGGGTGTTTTTTAATGAAAACATCCTACATTGTAGAGGGTAAAGCAAGTTAAGTTTTGAAGGGGTAGAGTAAGAGAGGAGTTATTTATTAATGAAAGTATTAAAGTGGTTGTAAACCCTTACAAACCACTTTGACCTACAGGTAAGCCTAGATTAAGGCTTACCTGTAGGTCCAAGAAATATCTCCTAAACCTATAAGGTTTAGGAGATATTTACCTGAAGACAGCCAACGCTGTCTACGGCGCATGCGCCGTAGACAGCGGCGCGCAGGCGCACTGGGTAAGCCGCAGATCGCGGCAATATGCCACCAGTGTCGGCTCCCGTGCGCATGTGCGGGAGTGACGTCATCGCTGCTCCGGCGAATCACAGCGCCGGAGCAGCGAGACCCACCAAGAAGATGGACGCTCGCAACTACAGGGGACAGCGGTGACTTCGCTGGCTCCTGTGTCAGGTAAGTGACACATAATGGACTACTATGCGATGCATAGTAGTCCATTATTCTTTACTTTTGCAGGGAATGAAAGAGGAAGTAAGGGAGGGGCGTGACCGGAAGTGGAGGATGGCGGACGTGAATCTGAGGAGCTCCGCTGAGGCCTTCTGCTAATCCGAGGCCATCCTCGCCCAGCCAGCTCCCCAGAAGTTCCACGCCGCACATCACGGGTACGGACAGCGAGGGGCACAGTCCGGTGTCAATATTGGACACCTTAGACGCCGAATCCCGGTCCGCGGCCGGCCGCATTACACGGCACCGCCATCTTGGGTCCGTGAGCCTAGCGCCGGCCTGTGGCGCTCTGGGGATCCCCAACCACATCCGAGGACCACCCGGGGAGCCCCCTGACAGCGGAGCCCCGAGAGCCACCTTTCCAGGAATGGAGGGACCGGCGGATGAGCCCGAAAAACGGAGGGCAGGTGAAAAGAGCAGCGGCCATATTGGCACACCTTAGGCCCACTACTCCCAGATCTGAACAGATCCCCCCTATTCCCTACCAGACTGCCTCAGCCTAAGTGTCCTGGCTATTTTCACCCCTGAACCACCTCTCAGCAGCCAGGGGCTTCTCAGCTACTCTGCAGCCCCCATATCTGTGCTGGCTTTCCATCCTATGCCATACACCCGGCGGCCATCTTGCTTCACCCATCTGACTTCACCCACCTTTCATACTTCTGCAGATATTCCTACTAGTACAGATGTGCTTCGCAATCCACCGTACTTCTCTCTAAACAATAGGTGTGTGTTACCCCCGCCGGGGGTGTGCTCCGAGCTCCACATTTACTAAATCTGGACATTTGGCTATGAGAGACGTTACAACTTGGTGGCACTACACCCTCTGCTCCTCCTCCCCTCCTTTACAGTTTTGAGGAAGCTTGACACCTCATCCGAACCTATACACCTACTCCCCCCCCAAAAGAAGGGGAAAAGAAAACCCAAAACAGCTCATACTAGCCACATAAGGTCAACAAATGTGATAGACTACTAAGGCCGGGACCTGGCTCCCCCATCATCTCTCCGTGACTCCCGTCTTTCTTTCATGTCTTTCTTTTGCAGACACGGGTGTTTCCTTTTTGACTCATTTCAACCGGCCACACGCCCCATGGGCAAAATTGGGGACCAAAGACACACCTATTCCTCTTCTATAAAATCACAGCCCTCCGCGGCTATGGACCGCTACTTGAGCAAACCCTCTCAAAATGCCTCGGGGGCTCCCGAAGGCTCACAGTTCCCACCGGAACAGCCTGACATGTGCACCAACATGCTCTTCAATGACACCTCCTCGCTCTCATCCTCCCCATCTTCCTCCCTAACGGCGGAGCTACTGGACACTAAACTACACTCCCTCTTACAAGCAATCACCCATACCATTGCACAGGAGATAGGGAAAGTAGCCAAGGAATTGAGAGGGGAGATTGATCAGCTGGGTGAACGCACAGACTCCTTGGAATATAAATTTGACAAAATGGTGCAATATGTCCAGGTTCTCGAGGAAGACAATACCACCATTAAAAATACTGTGACTCAATTACAAGCCCAGCAGGAAGATCTGGAAAACAGAGAGCGTAGGCAGAACCTTAGGTTCAGAGGCATTCCCGAAACAGTGGAAGACAAAGACCTGCGCAACTACCTCCTAAGCCTTTTCAACTTTTTAGCCCCTAATGTCCCAGACATAGACTGGCGCCTAGACAGAGCACATCGGTCGCTGGCTCCGAAACCTCCTTTGGGGGCCAACCCGAGAGATGTGATTGTGCTTTTTCACTATTATGACAGTAAAGAAACCCTGACGCTAGCATCTCGCAACCAGTCCAGAGTTGAATTTAAAGGCTCCAAGCTCCAAATCTTCAGTGATCTGTCACCCATTACCCTGGCGAGGAGGAGAACCCTTCGATCATTGACTTGGCATTTACAGTTTCACAAAGTGGCCTACCGGTGGGGCTTCCCTTTTCGCCTTTCCGCTTCTAAAGACGGCATCCAATATTCCCTATGTGATCTGCAAGAATGTGACTCTTTTCTACGCAACTTGGGGCTTCCACCTCTTCCAGAAGAAGATTCTCAGCCTCTTCCAGCTACGCCCAAGCCTCCGCTGGCTCCGAGCCGCATCTGGACCCCGGTACGACAGAAGACGTCCAAATCCAACTATACGCCCCGGAAAGGCCGTGCCTCCAGGCTCCCAACCTGAACTGTCCCCTCCTGACTCACTTTGGATACCTTATTTACTTTGACACCCAAGTGCTATTATGGGTGGTCAATGCCCCCTAGAGGGTAGATATACCCCTTGACCAGTGGGGTAGGTGGTCAGACTTATCTGACGCTGCCTCCAGTTTAACTAAATTTTATTCCTCTTCCCTCAACAGGGTGTGATATTTTTTTCTGATAGTAACTATAGTATTAATATGTTTTGTTTGTGTATTTTTGTGTACGGTTGCACATTAATGGAGGTCTGTACATGTATGTGTATAGCCCCCCCTTTTTTTTTCCTCTTTATCTTTTTCTTCTCCCTTACACAACCGAGGTCTCCTGTTCACACTGGGGGCACCCTGTTTATTTCGGAGAGAGACGGGGGACTCCCCCCATCCATGTTCCTCCTTTTTCTTTTTGCATGTTTTGGAGATGTACAAATCTCCACTTCTGACCCATGGCTTTGACCTGGGCTCCCTGGTGGCGCGAGCCATCCAGGTTTCTATTGGTTTGTCATTAAATTCCGACCCCTCATTTTACCCCCATTTTTTTCCCCTTCCCCTTTTTCTTTTCTGGAACGTTTTTTCCACTCTGGGTGGGACACTTGGATCTTTCCCTGTCTTCCACTGGTTATACTTGCCTCTGGTACAGATTTTTTTGAACGATTGCACCGATGTTTATGTCATGCACATTGCTTTGTCATGTAATATATATTTGTTTTGGGTCCACTGTTATACCCTACTTGTTGCACTTGTGAGGTTTTCTGCCATGCTCTGGCCCTTGGTTGACTTATTATGGCTTTAAAACTCCTAACATATAACGTTAAAGGATTAAATTCCATTCAAAAGAGATGTCTGGCTCTGAAGGAGTTTAAGGCCTCCAGGGTGGATGTGATATTGGTCCAAGAGACCCACTTCCGTGTTGGAGGTTCACTTAAAGCGGAGGTCCACCCTAAAGTGGACCTTCCGCTCATCGGAACCCTCCCCCCCTCCGGCGCCACAATTGGCACCTTTCAGGGGGGAGGGGGGTGCAGATACCTGTACAGTACAGGTATCTGCACCCACTTCCGGGATAGCTCTCTGCGGAAAGGGGCGTAGATTACGCCCCTTTCCGCAAGTGCCCGCACCTTTCCGCAAGTGCCCCGCTGCCTGCTGGGAAACGCACAGATCCCAGAGGCAGCGGGGACCGTCCTTATTGCGCAGCGCGACTCGCGCATGCGCAGTAGGGAACCGGGAAATGAAGCCGAAAGGCTCCATTTCCTGATTCCCATACCCAAGATGGCGGCGGCAGCACCCGAGAGACGATCTAGAGATCGGCTTCGGGTGCCGACATCGCGGGCGCGCTGGACAGGTAAGTGTCACTATTTTAAAAGTCAGCAGCTGCAGTATTTGTAGCTGCTGGCTTTTAAAAAAAAAAAAAAAAGTTGGAGTCCCGGCGGACTCCCGCTTTAAGTTTGCTAGCAAACATTTCCCGACCTACTTTCTGGCATCTGACCCGTTGGGTAAGGCGGGTGTTGCTATACTGATTAGTCGGCATTGCCCGTTAAAGGTCACATCATCCCATTTAGACACTCATGGAAGGTTTATCATCCTGAAATGCTCCCTACTTGCTAAATCCCTCACCATAGTTAACATTTATGCTCCTAACTCGGGTCAGCTTAATTTTTTGTCCTCAGTCTTTGACACTCTCGACCGCTTTGCCCAACCATTTATGATATTAGGAGGATACTTTAATATGACGATGTCGTCAGACAGAGATAGATGCACTCTATTTCCCTAAGCTTCCCCACCCCGAGCCACTCGCCTATAGACATGTGCAGAGTAAAATATTTTGTTTCGGAATTTAGTTTTCATCCGAAAACTTAATTTATTTAGTTACTCCCGAAATTCGTTTTTATTTATTTCGTTTTTCGTTCAAAAATTGCATTCGTCCGAAAATCCACATGAATTACGGTCGAATCTGTCTTTGAAGGCTTATGGTGTCTGTCGAATGTATAAAGAAGATTCGACGGAGCTAGTATATAGCATACTTTAGAACCCTATTAAAGTCTATGGGACTCCAACGTTCAAAATCTAAAGTGCTAATTTTAAAGGCTAATTTGCAAGTTACTGTCCTAAAAAGTGTTTGGGGACCCGGGTCCTGCCCCAGGGGACATGTATCAATGCAAAAAAAAGTTTTAAAAACGGCCGTTTTTTCGGGAGCAGTTATTTTAATAATGATTAAAGTGAAACAATAAAAGTGTAATATTCCTTTAAATTTCGTAGGGGGGGGGGGGGGGGGTTGTCTATAGTATGCCTGTGAAGGGGCTCATGTTTCTGGTGCTTAGAACTGTCCCTGCACAAAGTGTTATTTATGCAGGAAAAAAAGTCCTTTAAAATCATTCGCAGCTATTATGAATTGTCGGCTCCCGTAATACAGAGAACACTCATTGAAAGTCATTGATAAAAAAATAAATAAATAAATTTAAAAAAAAGCGTGGGGGTCCCCCAAATTCAATTACCAGGCCCTTCAGGTCTGGTATGGATATTAAGGGGAACCCCTCGTCAAATTAAAAAAAAATTGACGTGGAGTTCCCCCTAAAAATCCATACCAAACCCTTTATCCGAGCACGCAACCTGGCAGGCCGCAGGAAAAGAGGGGGGGGACGAGAGAGCGGCCCCCTTTCCCTCCTGAACCGTACCAGGTCACATGCCCTCAACATTGGGAGGATGCTTTGGGGGTCTGTGACCCCTCAAAGCACCTTGTCCCCATGTTGATGAGGACAAGGGCCTCATCCCCACAACCGTGGCCGGTGGTTGTGGAGGTCTGCGGGCGGGGCTCATCTCATCCAGCGCAGCGAATCCATCCTTCTTCTGTCTCCGTGGAGGAGACACTGCAGGCATTCCGGTGGCTGACGTTTCTTATATACGGAGGGCGGGGCCACCCGTCCACCTGACCCCACCCCCCTCTGACGCAAGGGGAAACCCGGGGTTCCCCGTGACGTATGGGTGACCCCGTCCCCCTCTGATGTAACGGAAACCTGCCTGTGTTACATCAGAGGGGTGCGGGGTCACCCATACGTCACAGGGAACCCCGGGTTTCCCCTTGCGTCAGAGGGGGGCGGGGTCGGGTGACGGGTGGCCCCGCCCTCCGTATATAAGAAACGTCAGCCGCCGGAATGCCTACAGTGTCTCCTCCACGGAGACAGAAGAAGGATGGAGGATTCGCTGCGCTGGATGAGATGAGCCATCGCTGGAGAGATGACCGTCCGTCGCTGGATAGCAAGAGTGGATTACCGCCGCTGGAATCTTTTTTTTAATTTTTTTATTTTTAATAAAGGAATTTTTCAAAAGTGTGTTTGTCTTATTTAACCATTTTTTACACTTTCTTTGTGAAATGGTAGGGGTACTTTTGTACCCCCTTACCATTTCAAACAGGGGGGGGCGGGATCTGGGGGTCCCCTTGTTAAAGGGGGCTTCCAGATTCTGATAAGCCCCCCGCCCGCAGACCTCCACAACCACCGGCCAGGGTTGTGGGGATGAGGCCCTTGTCCTCATCAACATGGGGACAAGGTGCTTTGAGGGGTCACAGACCCCCAAAGCATCCTCCCAATGTTGAGGGCATGTGGCCTGGTACGGTTCAGGAGGGAGGGGGGGCCGCTCTCTCGTCCCCCCCTCTTTTCCTGCGGCCTGCCAGGTTGCGTGCTCGGATAAAGGGTCTGGTATGGATTTTTAGGGGGAACCCCACGTCAATTTTTTTTTAAATTTGACGCGGGGTTCCCCTTAATATCCATACCAGACCTGAAGGGCCTGGTAATTGAATTTGGGGGACCCCCACGCTTTTTTATTTATTTATTTATTTATTTTTTTATCAATGACTTTCAATGAGTGTTCTCTGTATTACGGAGCCGACAATTCATAATAGCTGCGAGTGATTTTAAAGGACTTTTTTTCCTGCATAAATGACACTTTGTGCAGGGACAGTTCTAAGCATGGGAAACATGCGCCCCTTCACAGGCATACTATAGACAACCCCCCCCCCCTACAAAATTTAAAGGAATATTACACTTTTATTGTTTCACTTTAATCATTATTAAAATCACTGCTCCCGAAAAAACGGTAGTTTTTAAAACTTTTTTTTGCATTGATACATGTCCCCTGGGGCAGGACCCAGGTCCCCAAACACTTTTTAGGACAGTAACTTGCAGAATCTTTTCTCTCTGTCAAATCTTTTTTTCTCTGTCGAATATTTTCTCTATATAATCTTGGACTAATAGAGGTAAGGTTAGGCACATTCGACCACAGGTTCTATAGACACAGATTGTTGTCAGAGTCATGTCGAATCTCCTATTCTATATCGAACTGTTGTAACAATGAAAACGAAAATAAAGCATTTATTTATGTTGGATCTTTTGTTTTTCGGATTTTGTGCTTTCGTTATCGTTTGTCAAAATGAAAACGAAAATAGCTGAAATTCGGACGAAAATGCATTCGGACGAAAACAAATGCACATGTCTACTCGCCTATCCAAATCATCCTGTAAGCTGATAAGATCTAGGCGATTGTTAGACATCTGGAGGATAAAACATCCTACTCATAAACAGTACACCTTTTTCTCACACCCCCACAAGCTTTATTCCAGATTAGATAATTTCTTTATCTCCTCGTCCCTATTAACGTCAGCGGTCTCCTCTGAAATCAACCCTATCACATGGTCTGACCACTCTTCAGTCCAACTGGATATCCACCTTTCATCTACCTTTCCTAAGACCTGTCATTGGAGACTGAATGAGACTTTCCTCCATTCTCCAGAAACTAAGAGTCTTTTAACAAATGGTCTCACTGAATATTTCCAACTTAATACTAACTCGGTCATGGAGTCCTCCACCCTGTGAAAGGCCCACAAGGCTGTTTTCCGCGGACAGTGTATAGCGCTGGGGTCCCGTCTTAAAAAAGACGCGGCATCCCAGCGTTCTGCCATTATGACTGACTTGCGCCGGGCAGAGAGATTGCTGTTGGCCTCCCCCATGGTGGACAGGCTCCGGAAGGTCGTCTCCCTGCGCAATCTGCTCAAATCCTTAGCCATGAGCAAAATAGACAAGTCTCTTCTGTGGTCCAAACAGAAGTTTTATGAATTATCTAATAAACCTCATAAGCTGCTGGTAAATAGGTTAAAGCCACGCCCCTTTCAATGCTCTCCCAACTTTCTAAGACAACCCGATGGCTCACTTACATATTGCCCCCTGACTATGTCACAGATATTCGGAGACTTCTACCATAACTTATATAACTGCCTACAGACAGACCCAAATTATGACTTTACAAAAGAGAGATTCGATCTCTTCTTTAAGCACTTGAAATTACCTAAACTTCTTCCTGATCATCTTACAACCCTGAACTCAGCCATATCACCCGATGAACTTGAAGAAGTAATCATGCAGCTCCCTAGCCAAAAATCTCCAGGCCCAGATGGGCTACCCTATTCCTATTACAAGACCTTCCTTCCTATCCTGAGCCCCCACATGATCTCACTCTATGCCTCCCTACTTAAAGGTTCTACTCCACACGCCCAATTCCTCCATGCCCACATATCGGTTATTCCAAAGCCTGGTAAGGACCCCTCCCTACCGGACAATTATAGGCCCATAGCATTGTTAAACTCAGACTATAAAATTTTTACGAAGATCCTGGCTAACAGGCTGACCCATATAATCCCTACACTCATCCATAGAGACCAAGTGGGCTTTGTACAAACCCGTCACGCAGGAGATAATACCAGACGCACGATAGACCTGATTGATCTACTGAACAAAACCTCCCGCCCAGCCCTGGTCCTTAGTTTAGATGCTCAAAAGGCCTTTGACAGACTTAGTTGGCCATATATGTTGGCCACTCTTTCTAGATATGGTTTCGCAGGTCCTTTTGTAGCAGCCCTTGAAGCCCTCTATTCCCGCCCCTCTTCTCAGGTCAAATTGGCATCCTATTTATCCTCCTCCTTCCCTTTGAGTAACGGCACCAGACAGGGCTGTCCCTTGTCGCCTCTTCTTTTTATTCTATGCCTGGAACCCCGAACAGAGGCCATCCGCATACACCCAGACATTAGAGGGGTATGTCTACGCCACAGGAAATACAAACTGTCCCTGTTAACAGACGACATCCTCTTGACGCTGACTAGTCCCCACATCTCACTCCCGAACCTCTTATCCCTGTTGAAAGACTTTAGCTCTATATTAGGGTACAAGATTAACACAAGTAAAACTGAAGCTTTACCCATACATATTCACTCTTCTGCTCTCAATTTACTGCAAGATAATTATACCTTTCACTGGTGTACAAATTCCATTAAATACTTAGGGATTAATATCACGCCCTCCTATTCAACCTTATACTTGGCTAATTACCCTCCACTGTTTCGCAACATTGATAGGCTATTGAAGCAATGAGATTTGCTTCCCCTCTCACTTCTGGGCTGTATTAATGTCCTGAAGATGTCGGTGATGCCTAGGCTCATCTACCTTTTTGACACTCTCCTGATCTCAGTCCCTATGTCCCAACTAAAAGCAGTTCAGAGAACTTTTCTTTATATGGCATTATCGAGTGCATAGGATTGCAGGTCCGGTGATGTTAGCTCCAAGATGGCGCGGAGGTCTGGGAGCCCCAGATCTGATTAAATATTATTACGCTACACACCTTAAACCAATTATTACCTGGTCATCCAGGAAAGCCCCTACAGTGTGGGCAGAAATTGAGATGAGCATCACCAGACCTGCACACATTTGTGCCATGCTCTGGATGGACCTTAAAACCTCCATGGGCCCACTTCACAGAATTTGTCTAGCCCCGATGTTATTCTCCCTGGATGTCTGGAGGAAATGCTTAAAGTTGTTCTCTCTAGCCTCCCAATGCCCTCCTTTGATAAACATTTTGTTTAACCCAGATATCCCAGACAGCCTGGCTTATGATAGGATGATTCCTTGGTCCCAAGCTGGTATGTTTCAGCTCCGCAACATAGTGCATCCTCTTACCAGGAAACTTCTATCGTTCGCGGAATTGCAGAAACAGCACCAGATTCCCAAACAACTTTTCCACTCCTATCTCCAAATTAGACATTATTTCGCTTCTAAATCCCCCACCCTAAGTCTCGACAAGCCAACCCCATTTGAACTTTTATGCGCTCAAGGCCCGTACCAGGCCCATTTAATCTCTGACATATACCGAATACTCCAGGAATCGGTACGCATTACAGAATCTTTCCATTCCTATATGCGGAAGTGGTTGCAAATGCTAAAACATCCCATATTGCTCCCACAGTGGCAGAGAATATGGGCAGCTGTCTCTCAGACGTCACGTTGTGTAGAACAGAAGGAAACGGCTTATAAGATATTGCTTTTCTGGTATGGAACGCCTGAAATTCTACATAAATATGACCCCACAGCCCCTGCGGTCTGTTGGAGATGCCGAGGAGATACAGGTTCTCATTTTCATATTTTCTGGGAATGCCCATTGATTAGCCCATTCTGGCTGACAATACAGTCTTTCATCCAAGACTTGTTTGAGATTTCCCTCCCACTAGATCCTATGTACTTCCTATTAGGGTTACCGATTCCTGGACTTTCTAAACATGCTCAGAAGCTCGCCTCCTTCATTTTACTAGCGGCTAAAAGAGCCATCCCTACACGGTGGTTATCTCATATTCTGCCCGATCTCACCCAGGTTTTGCAGAACTTAGTACATATCAGCCGTATGGAAAAGCTTACAGCCATAGTCCACGATACTATGCCCCAGTTCTCTAAGATTTGGGATCTGTGGAACCGCTCCAAACTGAATATTGCTGCGTAATTCAGATTACTACTCTACGCCCTCTTACAATGAGTTTAAATGTTCAAATTAATCGACCAAACCATGTCATATAATTCTGAAAGGAAGAAATCCCCATGCCCCCGGCTCACTGAGACTTGGTTATTTGATAGTGGCATTTACGGATCTGTACCGCAAATAACTGATAATCTTTTGAAGACATAATAAATATGCTGAACTATTATGCCTCACCCTCCTTCTTCCGCCCCCCCCCCCCCCCCCTTTCCTTCTCTTTTTTTTTCTCTCTTCTCCCTTCCACCCTTCTCCCCCCTTCCCTTGTTTTTGATTTGTCTCATATGTCAAACTTACTGTTTCTATGTACACTTGTGCAAGTGTAAGATACTGTATTCTTGTTATCTTTCTATTTTCAATAATAATAATTTTCGAAAATAATAATACTTCCTCTTTAAAGTCTTGGAATTGCAGTGGAAAAGTTAATAGAACTTGCCACTCCTAGGGCCAGGTAGAGCTCACATCTAGAAACTTAGGGACACTGTGTCTGCAGTTAAAATCCATTATAGAAGGTAAATTACTATGCTATTTATGTGTCTGATACAGTTCAGAGACAAGATACACTGGAGTAAAATTTAGTTTTAAAAACAGGAAGTAACATTTTTATAGGTTTAAAGGGACATTGGAAAACATTAATTGTGAAGCATACCAATCCTGGCAAAGTGTCCATGTTTCCTGTAGCATTGCAGGAAAAATACATTTTCATGTATTGATTATGAAGAATATTTGAACCAAAGGATGATCAGGCAAGGACTGTCTAGATTGAATAGATGATAGCTGGTATAACATTGCCATCTTTGATCTGATAATTCAATGATAAAGGTTAGAACAGAAAGGTAAGAGATAAGCGGTTAACCCAAACATAGCTTAAATGTAAGAAGTATTGTATAGCAGAGCTTTGGAGTGTGTATGCGTGCAGGGCACACACAAATTATATCAATGGTAGCATTTTTTGAAGCTTGTGAACTACTGGTGAATTACCGGTTATTAACCACTACAATACAGGGCACTTTCGCCCCCTTCCTTCCCAGCCCAATTTTCAGCTTTCATCGCTCTAGCGCTTTCAGTGACAATTGCGCAGTCATGCTACACTGTACCCAAATGAAATTTTTATCATTTTGTTCGCACAAATAGAGCTTTATTTTGGTGGTATTTATTCATGACTCCATTTTTTATTTTTTGCAATATAAGCGCAAAAAAAAGCGGAAATTTGGAAAAAAAAACAATATTTTATTTTTTCTATTTTGAAAGAAATCCAATAAAATCTAATTTTGTCATAAATTTAAGCCAAAATGTATTCTGCTACATGTTTTTGGTAAAAAAAAATTCCGTTAAGTGTATAATAATTGGTTTGTGTGATCATGGACATATGTACGCAAATGATCATGTACATATGTGTGCAGGTGATCACGTACATATGTGTGCAGATAATCATTGGGACATGTGATTTTAGTGGGACATATGTGGGAGACATGTTTTTATTATTAGGGACATGTGTTTTTATTATTTGGGGACATGTATGTTTTGGGGACATGTGTGGGGACATTGTGTTTATACTGTGTGGTGTGTTTACACTGTGTGGTGATTTGTGTTTACACTAGACAGGTGATCAGTGAGTAAAAAGCTGTAAAAAACAGCTCATACTCACTGATCATCAGCCGGCTTCAGCAATCTGCTCTCCTCTCCTCAGCGATGACTTCTGTGTGAGGAGAGGAGGAGCCGATTGCCTAGCAACCAGCTGTTTGTTTACATCACATGATGGCCGTGATTGGACATGGCCGTCATGTGATCAGGAGGGCCAATCACAGAGCCCTCCTGCCGATCTGAGATGCGCCGTGTCCGGGTGACACGCGCCGCTTTAGGCTTACCTATAGGTAGAAGTTCAAAAAGTGGGTTTACAACCACTTTAAGAATATTATAATTAAAGCAGGATTTCACTGTGGAAAAAAAAATTAAAAGCCAGCAGCTACAAATACTGCAGCTGCTGACTTTTAATAAATGGACACTCACCTGTCCCGGGGTCCAGCGATGCTGAGGCCGATCGATCGCTCGGCTTTCGGCTGCTGCCGCCACCATTCTAGGTGAGGGAATCAGGAAGTGAAGCACTGCGGCTTCACTTCCCGGTTCCCTACTGCGCATGCGCGAGTCGTGCAGTGCAATAGGAATTGTCCGCGCCATCTCTGGGACCCGTGTGTGTCCCAGCAGACAGCGCGCAGGGACAGGAAGAGGCATAGACTCCCATGGGAGTCTATGCCCGGAAGTGGGTGTAAATACTGCACCCCCTCCCCCCTGAAAGGTGCCAATTGTGACACCGGAGGGGGGGAGGGTTCCGATCAGTGGAAGTTCCACTTTACTTTAAGAAGTATGTGTGTGTGTGTGTATATGTGTATATATATATATATATATATATATATATATATATATATATATATACTGTATACTACGGGTGAAATGAGGATTTAAAAATATGGAAAAGGGTGTTTAAATGTGTTCATATTGTGTTTTCTTGGGAGTAGAGTTTATTAGGCATATGTTCCTGGAAATATATATTTCTCTAAACGTTTGGGGTTAAATTAAAATTGATAATGGGATTTTGGTAAAAAAGGCTGAAACTATGAATGTTTGAAGAGTTACTGAAATTAAGTGACAAGGACCAAAATAAATTGCTGCATGTATTGATTCCATGGGATACTAAAGCATTGATGGGAAAGTTTGTTTGAATAAGGCCGCGTACACACGGGCGGACTGTTCGCCCAACTTTGTCCGCTGAACAGTGTTTCAGCGGACAGTCCGCTCGTGTGTGGGCTTCAGCGGACAGTTTCAGCGGACAGTCTGACGAACAAAGTTTTTCGGAATTTCCGTAAGACAGTCCGCTGAAACTTGGTTTCAGCGGACAGTCCGCTCGTGTGTAGGCTTGTTCGACAAACTAAGTTTCGTGCATGCTCAGAAAGGATTTACACGGCGAAGGTTGCATTGCAGTGTATTGGACGTCGTATTTCTCGTCCCGTCGTACGTGCCGTTCACGTCATCGCGCACGCTTTCAGCGGACTGTTCGTTCATCGTGTGTGGTCAAGTCCGTTCATGCAAATTTTGAGCGGACTGTTTGTCGGATTGTTTGACGAACAAAGTTGGGCGAACAGTCCGCCCGTGTGTACGCGGCCTAACAGTCAGAGTGACTATTCTGGATATATTTACCGTTTGAATTTCCAGAGTGTCAATTATGAAGTGTTAAATTATGTAATGTTGTTTATCCATCAATGTTTTGTTTATTGCTGATGATCAGATATATCTGAAAAGTTGGGAGGCTGACTTCTGAGTCAGAATTTGTGTTTGGGTAAAATGTTCTGTTCAGAGACCATCGGGTCCACTTGGGTCCGGGGATAGAAGGAACTAAAGGTGTTTAAGTTTTATTGAAATCCTGCTGTAAATACTGGATTTGAAGGGAAAAGAAAAATGTTTAGTTAAATATATTGAATCTATATAATGAAATCCCTTGCCGAGAAACATTTTTATTTCTGCATGCTTTACTTATGTTTAAGTCAATGAGTAATATTATTTTTAATACCTCAAATGGTTAAGGCCTGAATTGAACAGGTAGATTCTGGGATTATTCATGTTGGATGATGAGTATCTGCCCCAGCCAGCCAGCATTCACCCCTAGCCCCATACACATGAAGAAATGCCCACCCTATTCATACCCTACATCCCATTCATGCCCTGCTCTATGCCCCATCCAGATGAAGAGATGACTACAGCTTTTACATAAAAATCTTCATAGTTCATCTTTATTGTTCAAATACGATAGGAGTTGCTGAGATGAATAAAGGCGGACTCCTGCTGGAAAATATTCCTGGGAATGACCCCTTGAGGGTTAGCCAGTGATGCACTCCCAAGGTCTTTGGAATTCCAGTGTGCATCACAAGGTAGAGATCCAGATACGCCAGCTCGATAACCCAAGTCTAGCCCAATGCATCAGTTGCAGTCTGTCTGTGGATATTGAGTTATATCCTTACAAAGAGAAGCAGGCTTTTTGGGGTGGAGGATCTCTGTAAAATATGGCTGAGCACATAATAGAACCAAATGATTTGGGAAAAGTGTAGGAGAATGAGAATTAGAATGTGGACATTTCCTTTTCTTTCCTTTTTATGAATTTAATGGACATTCAGAAGCCATACAAGAGACTTTTTTGTGCTTTTCTTTGGAACTATTTTTATTTGACCTAAAGGCTGCCATGCCCCTCCCACTTGCTTTTATGGACTGTCATGCCCCATCCACCTTTATATTTCATGGACAATTGCTATGCAGCTGAGATTATGTGTTTATTGTTTTCTATTTTTACATGCTTAGGATGGTGGTAAATTTGTGGGAAAGTAGTCCAGGTGAATGTCGAGGGCATATTGGGTTTGTGTCATATTCGTGATAAAAGATAGGAAATAGTAGGTATTCTGGATGACCACCCATCTATAGGTACACCAACAGGGCCCACAGATATCTGGAGACACAAAATGAAATGAGAGGCAGGTTGTGCATTTGTAAAATGTCTACTTTTATTAGGTGCATATACAGTACAGCTTATATATGGTTCAGCTTACCAATCAAAACAGGGTAGGGGGGGAGTGGTTAGCAAATGATGTATTTGTATAGTAATATATAGTTATGTGGTTATACAAGTCAGTGACCTTTTAAGATACATTATCATTAGTTAACATGGGTCAACAGACCTCCTTGTTATGAGTCATAAGTCATGCATCCTGTCCCATGGCCTACAGAACAGAGAACAGGAAAGAACAAACCAAACCCCAATGATATATAAATAGCATAGTGCTGTACACTGCAGTTTTCTTGTGCTAAAATCTAAAATTGAGTCACAATGGTGTGGGCATATTACAGATAGATCCTAAGGGAACTTCCATTCTTCTGAGAGGATACTCATGGTTTCACTGCTAATTTCTCCTATTACATCAGTGAGCTAGTAGCATGTACAGTAGGTGCCAGCGATATTGTGTCAATCTCGCCGATTTTATCGGCGAGATTGACACCCTGTGAGCCCTGTTGCGAGAGCCAGCACCGAGCTGGCTCACATCGGGAAAGGAAAAATGTTTATTTTCCTTTCCCGATAAGCGACAAATAATATAACCAAAATGTGACACTGCGCTATCCCAATAAAGCAGCTAACACGCTAAGCATGAATGATTTAGCTCAAACCAAGTGAAAAATATTAAAGTGCAGCACTATATAAAATAAATTAAATTGATTCAACGTGTACATGAAATACTCGTGCAATTTACATTAATCTTCCCCTCAAGGGTTCTTATCGATGCAAATATATATTTGTGCTTGTTAATATATTCACTTACTGAAGTATAAATATTATGTGTTTAAATTACAAAAAAACTAAAGAACAAACAGTCCTTTGTGAAATACAGAATATCAGAGAGAAAATTTAAAAAGTAGTCCAGTTATAATTCAACAGAGCCACCACCCTCATGATGGTACCACCACCTTGACAGATGTAAGCTTACCGAATGAAGTTGACCCAAATGAACATATATTCTAAGGGTCATGCATGCTTGTTGCTCTGGTTACGGAGAACCGACTTCCCATGCCACAGGTTGGCTACCCTCAATGTGGAAAATGCTCCACATTAGTATCTCCACAATGCTCCACAATGATACCGTTTAAAAAATAAATTTATTTAAAAAATAACAAACTTACATTTATTATTCAAGCACATTTCAATAAACATTAGGCAGTAGTGGAGTCCACCCGATGCGTTTCGTCCACTTGGACATCATCTGGGGTGTACTACCACTGCTGCCGGACTTACTTATATAGGGTGCCAAGTGTAAATGAGCCAGATTCCATCTCCCTGTGTCACCACTGGTTATTTCCGGTATGCGTCCAAAATGGCCGCCGGGCATGTGTTCCATGCCTCCTTCCTAAAGCACCAACGTGCGTTCCACCTCAAATATGCGGCTAATAAATCACCAGGTGAATAACACATGAATAACACCACTTACTCGAGCCCACAAGGGGAGTTTCACGTCTAGAGATTTACTGGATTTATGAGCTCCAGTCCCACCCCCCTTTCGGTATGAATGCTTTCATCAATGAAGCTTGACATATATATATATATATAAAAACTGAAAACAAAAAAATTGTCCAAAATAAAAGTTCAATCCCAAGAAATGTTCATAAAGTGACTTTAGTGCTTCCTGTGCAATCTTCACCGTGACTTCCGTGCTCCCCCACAAGGAACCCCACTCCCCAAAAGAAAGTACCCCTACAGGGGTTGTTCGCCTTCAGACTCAATCTCCCGATGTCCGGCTCTTTACCCCGTAGTTTGGTGATTGATCGTATCCAGAAGAAAGTTCCATATATCCTCATAAGAAAAAAATTGGAGTCTCCATAGTGTAATCCGTATAAAAAATCTATTTATTTTCACAAAAATGATAAAAAACATATAAAAACAGCAAATAAAAAACAAAAACCAAAAATAAAAATTATATATATGACCACAACTCTCATATAATGAGAAAAAACTGTGGAGACGCAGTCCACCAAGAGAGCTAATGTGTTAGTTCATCCGAATATTCCGGTATTGCTCCAGAAAACAGCATGTGATTAGACAAAATAAAAGAAAAACGCTAATTCGCTCTCTGTCCCGGGGAAAACATAAAAACCTCCTACGAATGGAACCACATTTCAGGGCCAATGTCCCGGGATTTACCCTTATGAAGGTGGTAGTTCTATTGCTACACTTCCCCTTGGGATAGAGTCCTTATAGCGCAAATTTCAATATACCCGCGGATGCCGTACGGTGGATACGCAGCTTGCGCTTCACCTGTGTTCCAACCACCATCGGCGATCCGGAAGTGACGTAATCAGCGTAACTCCGTCGAACGCGTTTCGTCATTGACGTCTTCAGCGGCGGTGTCACGCTAACACGTCCTGCATGTTAAATAGGAAAATCTCAGATAATCGAATTGGTTGTTATCCGGATTCAACACCCAATCATGCAACAGTGGTTGGAGCGCAAGCTGCGTATCCACCGTACGGCATCCGCGGGTATATTGAAATTTGCGCTATAAGGACTCTATCCCAAGGGGAAGTGTAGCAATAGAACTACCACCTTCATAAGGGTAAATCCCGGGACATTGGCCCTGAAATGTGGCTCCATTCATAGGAGGTTTTTCTGTTTTCCCCGGGACAGAGAGCGAATTAGCGTTTTTCTTTTATTTTGTCTAATCACATGCTGTTTTCTGGAGCAATACCGGAATATTCGGATGAACTAACACATTAGCTCTCTTGGTGGACTGCGTCTCCACAGTTTTTTCTCATTATATGAGAGTTGTGGTCATATATATAATTTTTATTTTTGGTTTTTGTTTTTTATTTGCTGTTTTTATATGTTTTTTCATGTTTTTATATCATTTTTGTGAAAATAAATAGATTTTTTATACGGATTACACTATGGAGACTCCAATTTTTTTCTTATGAGGATATATGGAACTTTCTTCTGGATACGATCAATCACCAAACTACGGGGTAAAGAGCCGGACATCGGGAGATTGAGTCTGAAGGCGAACAACCCCTGTAGGGGTACTTTCTTTTGGTGAGTGGGGTTCCTTGTGGGGGAGCACGGAAGTCACGGTGAAGATTGCACAGGAAGCACTAAAGTCACTTTATGAACATTTCTTGGGATTGCACTATTGAACATATATTTTGGACAATTTTTTTGTTTTCAGTTTTTATTAATATCATATATATATTTTTATTTATTTATTTTTTATTTTGATTTTGATTTTTGACCATTATTATTTTTTGATTTTGATTTTTATTATAATCATTTACATATTTTTCTTTATTCACGAGTGTTATTAATTTTATTATTCAAGGGTAATTTTTGCACTTTTATTATTAGGGACTGTGCTATATGATCAGGTTGTCTCTTATATATAATCTTTCACTTTATATATATATTTTTTCACCTGGAATTGTTTATGCTTTTTTAGAAATAATAGCATCTGCATTTCTTTTATATTTTTTCACTAAAATATATATTAAATTACTTGCGCAATTATAATTTAGCACATATGCGATTTTAAGGTAAAATTGCATTGAGTTATATACTAGTTTTGTTACACTTGGTACTTTCATGATAATTCTCCCTGTTTTTCACTGGATGTTTTCTTCACATTTTGAAATTAAGGTTGTCGTTCTTCCAATATTATATTCTAGTGAGGAGATTGTTGGCAAACTTTAGCATTGATGCGTCCGTGCGATTAATCGCAGTTAGCATTATTATCTCTTGATATTTAGCTTCTCTCACAGGATTTGCGTTGGTTTGGAGACATATTATACAAATTGTGTGATTTAATAGCTTCTGGGTGGAGCTGTTTCTGTATCTCTTCCTGGGCTCAATAGCAATAGGAGCCGGAAAGTTTTGGGGCTTTTCGGGTAAAAACCCTAGTTATTATATTTTATATATTTTTTAGTTTTCATTTAGGTGGAATGAGAACCTGTTCGGGTTCATGGTAAATAGGTAGCGCCAGTTTCCCCGGTTGTTATATTGTTTCCATTCTTGAAAGAAACCCTTGTAAGGGGATTCTCTTTTTTGTGGGGGGGCAGCAACCTAGAATCATATACATACAGGTATACAAGACACATATAGGATTTATATTAAGCCGATTTAGGCTTGTGTTTACCCACTCCTGGTGTTGAATAGCGCGGTTCTTCTATCTTTAATATATATATATATATATATATATATATATATATATATATATATATATATATATATATATATATATATATATATATATATATATATATATGTATATGTATATATATATATATATATATATGTATATGTAAATAGAATCCATCTCACTGGGTTGTCTATTCGGGACCAATCCTTATCTGGGGGATATAAGTTCATCCCAGTAGCCCTATAGTTGAGAGACATAGGATGGGCATATGTATTCAGGATGAGCATATGTATCCAAAACACATACATATGGGACATGCCATTCTAATATAGGGGGTGTGGGTTGTGTAGGTGGAATACATTTAAAGACCATACATCATCCAAGACCAATTCATATTGCTTTGGATGATTGGTCGCTATGTCCGATCATCCAGAGATCCTGATTGTGCGCTGGCCATCTACAAAATTGTCCCATGTGACATTGGTGTCATAACGATAAAGAGGCTTGGCCTATTGATGTTTTGGTCTTAACCGGAAGTGACACTTTGTTTTCATGCGCCACTTCCGGTATTTCTATATATCTGTAACAGAGACATCGAGGCTTGGAATGCAGGCCTTGGTGTGATCTGGAATAACATTCACGTTGAGGCTTGGAACGCAAGCCTCGACGTGATTCCGATGGCCCGGAAGTGGCGTGATGGACTTTGTTGTTCCGGAAGTGACATGATGGATAACTTCCACGTTGCTTCTATGCGCTATGCTTAATAATATTGAGCTAGAGGGGGAAGAGAATCATGCAGGGCTCCCCTTCTGAGACCTATATAGTACTAGTTGGGCTCGAGTAAGTGGTGTTATTCACATGGTGATTTATTAGCCGCATATTTGAGGTGGAACGCACGTTGCTGCTTTAGGAAGGAGGCGTGGTGCGCACGCCCGGGGGCCATTTTGGACGCATACCGGAAATAACCAGTGGTGACACAGGGAGATGGAATCTGGCTCATTTACACTTGGCACTCTATATAAGTAAGTCCGGCAGTAGTGGTAGTACACCCCAGATGATGTTCAAGTGGGAGGACTCCACTACTACCTAATTTTTATTGAAAAGCGCTTGAATAATCATACAAATGTAAGTTTGTTACTTTTTTTAAATACATTTTTTTTTAAATGGTATCACGCTATTTGGCCATACTCTCTTGCCCTATATGCATTTCGGTTGGTGTCGGAGACTCTTTTGAGTGGAGAGGAGCAGGTACATCTAGGAGTTGGAGGAATGCATTTTCCACATTGAGGGTAGCCAACCTGCGGCATGGGAAGTCGGTTCTCCGTAACCAGAACAACAAGCACACATGACCCTTAGAATATATGTTCATTTGGGTCAACTTCATTCGGTAAGCTTACATCTGTCAAGGTGGTGGTACCGCCACGAGGGTGGTGGCTCTGTTGAATTATAACTGGACTATTTTTTAATTTTTTCTCTGATATTCTGGATTTCACAAAGGACTGTTTGTTCTTTTGTTTTGTTTTTTGTTATTTATACACATGATATATTCACTTACTGAAGTATAAATATTAACAAGCACAAATATATATTTGCATCGATAAGAACCCTTGAGGGGTAGATTAATGTAAATTGCATGAGTATTTCATGTACACGTTGAATCAATTTAACTTATTTTATATAGCGCTGCCCGATAAGCGACAAGCATCTCTGACATTGAAGCCAGGTTCACACTGGTGCAGGGATCCGAACTGGATTCCCGCCAATACCAGGCACTGTATTTGGAATGAATCCTAAAGGAGAACTCCACGCCAAATTTTAAATAAAAAACCGGCATGGATTCCTCCTTCAGAGGCATACCAGGCCTTTAGATCTGGTAGAGATTTTAAGGGGAACCCCCTACACCGAAAAAAAGGCATGGGGTCCCACCAAAATCCATACCAGACCCCTACCTGAGCATGCAGCCCAGCCGGTCAGGAAAGGGGGTGGGAACGAGCGAGCGCCCCCCCCCCCTCCTGAACCGTACCAGGCCACGTGCCCTCAACATGGGGGGTGGGTATCGCCAAAACGTCACTTCCGCCCATAGCTTTTAAAGGACAATTTTTTTGTATTGCATTTTAGTGTAAATATGAGATCTGAGGTCTTTTTGTCCCCAGATCTCATATTTAAGTGGTCCTGTCATGCTTTTTTTTTCTATTACAAGGGATGTTTACATTCTTTGTAATAGGAATAAGTCACAATTAAAAAAAAAAAAAACAGTGTAAAAATAAAAAATAAAAGGTAAAATAAATAAGAATGGAAAAAAAAATGTAAACACGCCCCGTCCCAACGAGCTTGTGTGCAGAAGCGAGCACATACATGAGCAGTGCCCGCACATAAAAATGGTGTTCAAACCACACATGTGAGGTATTGCCACGATTGATAGAGTGAGAGCCAGAATTCTCGCCCTAAACCTCCTCTGTAACTTAAAACATGCAACCTGTAGAATTTTTTAAGCGTCACTTTTTTTTAAGGGTTAAAATGTGTCACCATTCCATGAGCGGGTGCAATTTTGAAGCGTGACATGTTGGGTATTAATTTACTCAGCGTAACATTATCTTTCACAATATAAAAAAACATGGGCTAACTTTACTGTTGTCTTATTTTTTTTTTATTAAAAAAAGTGTGTTCTTTTCCGGAAAAAAGTGCGCTTGTAAGACGGCTGCGCAAATAACCCCCAAAAACTCTTTTTAACTTGTAAACAACAAGTCTCAGACTTCTCAGAAAGAGGCTCGGTCCTTAAGTGGTTAAATTTGCAAAAATATGAAACAGGTAAATGGGCAAAATCAGGATTTATGCAGAAAAATTGATTCACTCATTCAGGGCCGTCTTTAATATCGATTGGGCCCTAGGCAAAAATTTGCTTAGGGCCCCCCTCCCCCCATGCAATTTCGCTCTCCACCTTCTCTGAGACATACAATAAATAGCAGCTAGACTTAAAATCAGTTTACTGTATCAGATCAGGCAGCGATTGCGATTGGTTGCCAGAGATTACAGCATATCATTACTGCTTACTGACTGGTTGCTAGAGGTTACAGCACTCCTTAAGGCTCACTGATTAGTTGCTAGAGGTTACAGCACATGATTTTGGCTTGTTGATTGGCTGCTAGAGATTACTGTACAGTAATACTGCTCACTGGTTGCTGTAGGTTACAGCACATCATCTCCTCACTGCAGGGGGCATGATATACATATGAATGTTGCCTTATTTACATGTCAATGCTGTTGGCCTCAGCTATTTACATATGCATGTCACTGCTATTTACATATGAATGCTGGTTATTTACATGTAAACACAGGGTCTGCAGGTGAGTCGTCTGTACACAACAACAGGACTAAAACCTCAAGGGACAAGGGAATGTAAACTGGGATAGTTGGCAAGTATAAGGCAGCTGCTTTGGGCCCCACAACAATGACAGGGCCCAGGGCAGCTGCCCCTTTTGCCCTGCCTTAAAGACGGCCCTGCACTCATTCCTAGATGTTATTAATTTACTTTGATTTCAGTAATGATTTGCAGTGTAAATACAGTATATATTATGATGAGATAGCATGCCATATGAAGTCTTTATTCGTAGGATAGCAGATACTTGACACTCCCTATAGATAATTTTGCAACAGAAAAACGTGCTACTTTTGAAGCATGTGATACAACTCTAGGTAAAAAAAATTTTTTGTTTTGTTTTGTATACTTTCACATAAAAAGCTATTGACTTATAAACAACAAAAAAGCTATTGCTTACAGGGAGTTATTTATGTACTAAATATGCTAGCCATTCAGTATAAAAACAAATAATTATGTTGAATATCCTACCTGAGCTAATTGTCGTTCACATTAAATACTTAATTTATCTATTTAATATTTTGTCACTTGTTAACCCTACTGTGCTTAAATGCAGAATTACTGCATACAAGTACATTCTCCAGCTGTTCTCTACTATTTTATTTTAGAAATTTATGGATCACAGAATGATTTAATAATATACCACAGCTTGAGTGAAGCACATAAAAATGTATCAGTCATTAACTTTTCTTTTAAAAAACCTGGTAATCAGCAGTGTAAATTACAAACATGTTTTTGAGATTTATAAAAGTACAAATGCAAGTTTGTTACTTCCAGCAATTTTTTTTTTTTTTAATGCTTTTTCTTACTCATGTTTATGAGAAAAACATTCCAACCATTGCAAGAGACTAATGTTTAATAATAACGAGTTTTATTGTATTGGTGTAACCATGACATTATCCTTGAAACCCACAAAATAAATACCATGTAAATTAAACAAAATGTATAGAGAGAGCATAGTACATATTTTCATTTTTCTTTTTCATTAGATGTGGCTCAGATAAATAAAAAATAAAAAAACCTTTTAAGACATCTTTTTCTACTTAGAGAAATGTGCATTACATATGAACATTATTACTCTTATATTCAGTCAGAAGGGTGGGCTCTGAGTGCATTTTATAATGCTTTCCTGTATTCTCTTACTTTTTGTTGTGCAAACTCCATTGTTTACGGTGCTCAGTAGCTATGGATACAATTTACACATACAAAAACAATACATCAGAACTCATCTCCCTCTCTCCCCTAACCTTTGAAAGGCTCTGACCAAGGTTTAATTTAGGGACACCGTGCCTGAAAAAGACAGCTACTTCTGTGCCCTTTACAAGAAATATCACATACTATGTTTATTTGCAAAACATGTATTGCATACATAGTAAGAAAAAAAAGATGTTTAAAAAGGTTCCTAAATGAAAAGCAAAAATTCAAATAATATTGACCAAAGCCACTATAGTTTGGGTATTCTACAATTCAATAATTGTTTCACACATTTTGGTTTCCCTCTATGAAAGCAATATTGAGACCTTTTTTCCATTCTTTACAACAACAATGGCGATGAGCAAATTTGCTTTGGTTAGATTAATGAGTCACCAGTTTAATCCGAATCCCATTGAAGTAAATGGGGGAAATAGAATCTTGAAAATAATATTTTGCCATTTTAAAGGTTATTAGTCAGGCCCGGGGATTGTCAAACATCCCCAAGGACATTGCAAGATGGGAACTACCATGGGGGACCTGATTTAGGTCTGGACTATGACACCCCATTTGGAGTAAATAGTGAGACATTGTGCTTTAACAAGAAACTTTCCTCCGCATATATACAGTGCCTTGCGAAAGTATTCGGCCCCCTTGAACTTTTCAACCTTTTGCCACATTTCAGGCTTCAAACATAAAGATATAAAATTTTTATTTTTTGTGAAGAATCACCAACAAGTGGGACACAATTGTGAAGTCGAACGAAATCTATAGGATATTTGAAACTTTTTTAACTAATAAAAAAATGAAAAGTGGGGCGTGCAAAATTATTCGGCCCCCTTGCGTTAATACTTTGTAGAGCCACCTTCTGCTGTGATTACAGCTGCAAGTCGCTTGGGGTGTGTCTCTATCAGTTTTGCACATTGAGAGACTGAAATTCTTGCCCATTCTTCCTTGCAAAACAGCTCGAGCTCAGTGAGGTTGGATGGAGAGCGTTTGTGAACAGCAGTTTTCAGCTCTTTCCACAGATTCTTGATTGGATTCAGGTCTGGACTTTGACTTGGCCATTCTAACACCTGGATACGTTTATTTGTGAACCATTCCTTTGTAGATTTTGCTGTATGTTTGGGATCATTGTCTTGTTGGAAGATAAATCTCCGTCCCATTTTCAGGTCTTTTGCAGACTCCAACAGGTTTTCATCCAGAATGGTCCTGTATTTGGCTGCATCCATCTTCCCCTCAATTTTAACCATCTTCCCTGTCCCTGCTGAAGAAAAGCAGGCCCAAACCATAATGCTGCCACCACCATGTTTGACAGTGGGGATGGTGTGTTGAGGTTGATGATCTGTGTTGCTTTTACGCCAAACATACCGTTTTGCATTGTGGGCAAAAAGTTCGATTTTGGTTTCATCTGAACAGAGCACCTTCTTCCACATGTTTGGTGTGTCTCCCAGGTGGCTTGTGGCAAACATTAGACAAGACTTTTTATGGATATCTTTGAGAAATGGCTTTCTTCTTGCCACTCTTCCATTAAGGCCAGATTTGTGCAGTGTACGACTGATTGTTGTCCTATGGACAGACTCTCCCACCTCAGCTGTAGTTCTCTGCAGTTCATCCAGAGTGATCATGGGCCTCTTGGCTGCATCTCTGATCAGTCTTCTCCTTGTCTGAGCTGAAAGTTAAGAGGGACGGCCAGGTCTTGGTAGATTTGCAGTGGTCTGATACTCCTTCCATTTCAAAATGATCGCTTGCACAGTGCTCCTTGGGATGTTTAAAGCTTGGGAAATCTTTTTGTATCCAAATCCGGCTTTAAACTTCTCCACAACAGTATTACGGACCTGCCTGGTGTGTTGCTTGGTCTTCATGATGCTCTCTGCGCTTTCAACAGAACCCTGAGACTATCACAGAGCAGATGCATTTATACAGAGACTTGATTACACACAGGTGGATTCTATTTATCACCATCAGTCATTTAGGACAACATTGGATCATTCAGAGATCCTCGCTGAACTTCTGGAGTGAGTTTGCTGAACTGAAAGTAAAGGGGCCGAATAATTTTGCACGCACCACTTTTCAGTTTTTTATTAGTTAAAAAAGTTTCAAAAATCCAATAGATTTCGTTCCACTTCACAATTGTGTCCCACTTGTTGGTGATTCTTCACAAAAAATAAAAATGTTATATCTTTATGTTTGAAGCCTGAAATGTGGCAAAAGGTTGAAAAGTTCAAGGGGGCCAAATACTTTCGCAAGGCACTGTATATATATCGGAGCAAATCTTCAAATTTGGTGTCAAGATGGTCTGTGCATTCACCTATGACAACTATTTCACCCCTAAGCTCCTGTGCTATTTTCCCAACTTCTGTAGAGATACTGTGTGTGATATAATAAATTCAGTTCTTCGGCTGCCACTTCATATGTGTGGGAGGAAGGTAAGGCCACCCGCATTAGGAAGGGTTCCATTGTCTGCTCTTGAGCAGGTCATGGTTCTCTAGGGGGTTAAGTGTTTTTTTTTGCCTCCCAATTCTCCCCATGGGGATGGCTGGTGTATTAGGATGACCAGTCCTGGCTCCCCCAGGCTATCTGTAGCTTCTGTCGGCTAAGCAGGAAGATTAAAAGCAGACTTGCAATGGATCTATGATCTCGGATATCTGCCATGAGAGCTACTGCACAACTGTAACTTCACCTATAGCAGTCCCCCTTATGCCCCTCCAGGCAAGTAGGCCTACTGGTACAAGGTTGCACACAGAACTCAGGAGGAGTAAAATTTAGCCCTTGAACATAAGGAACCATGTAACCTAACATTTTCACAACATCAGGTCCCTAAAAATAGAAAATAATCATCAAATAATAATTTACCTGTATAAACCCAGTTTGATCTATTATGTTGGGCATAGTGTGCCAGATAAAAAATGCAAAGTCACCTGGTTGATGGTCTTAGGCTCCATTTAGTTGATTTACTAAAACTGGAGAGTGCAAAATCTGGTGCAGCTGTGTATGGTAGCCAATCAGCTTCTATCTTCAGCTAACCCCACATCATTTTTATTTATTCTAGCATTGAGCTCCCCTTAATATCCATGCCAGACCCTAAGGGCCTGGTACTGGACTGAGGGGGAACCCACGCCATTTTTTTTCACTGTTTTTTTGTATATTGTCAGAATAAACATTAACTTTCAAAAATGTTTTATTTTATATTTATAGACATACAGAACATTTCCAAATGTAGAGTAGAACAAAGGTGAACATATGATGCAAATCACATACATAAGCAAATAGTTTGGCCTGCAAGGCTGGCGCGTTATAAAACATCACGCGAGTAGCACAAAGGATATACCTATGTGGTAGCATGAGGATGTTACATAAACAGGTAAACCAATATCAAACATGTTCCTAGCATTATAAAATAAAAAAAATAAAAAAGAGAAGAACGAGATTGGTAATGGGTCGGCTGCAATTAAAGATGCATCGCCCTCTAGCTTTCCACTATTCCTGGAGGGCAGCAGGAGGTTCCCCCAGCTACCCCTAAGGGGATCATGCTGTGGGTGGGGAACCCCCCCGTGAATAACCCAGGCCTCCACTCTAGCGAGTGAGGTGTTAGGAAGTGATGTTTGAGAACGTTCATACAACTGAGGGAATAATTGACATCACCTCCAGAATCGAGACATGGCTGTGGAAAGCAGTTACTGACATGAGCTCAGATAACTTGTGGAGAAGGGGTTCCGGGTAAATCAAGCTCACTCCTTCCCACATTATGAGCATCTGGAACAACGTGACAAATTCAGGATCGGCCTTGTCATAGAGAAGCCGGCATAGGATAGGAAAGAGAATAAACAGGAAGGAAAAAGACAGGAAAGGAGAGTGGGAGGGGAAGGAGGTAAGTTATAGTAGAGGGGTGAAAGAGTCACCCAGCGTCATGGTTAATTAGAGGGTTTGGCGCCTGGGTATAGGGGGATGTGACGTATTTGGCCCAGGGTTCCCATATGAGTTCAAAACTAAGATTTTTGTCCTGTATGATGCTGACTATTTTCTCCTGCGCCATGATCCAGGATATTTTATTCTTTACCGATGTGATCGGAACCGTAGTTTTTTTCCAGTGGGCAGCTATCGTAATTTTAGTTCCCAGTAAGATGAAAAAAATCAGCGCTTGCATGTGCTTGTTTATTCCATTGACTTTAAGGTTAAGTAGTGCTACGTCTGGTGTTTGAGGGAATTGTACAGTCGTTACCTTACGTAGCAACAAAAAAACTTTGTTCCAGAGACCCCTTATGAGTGGGCAGGACCACCAGACATGGAGCATTGTTCTGACATGGTTGCACTTTCGGAAACACAGCGGGGACATAGCTGGGTAGATTCTGGCGAGAAGGGAGGGAACCCTGTACCATCGGGTTAAGACTTTGAGGCCTGCTTCAATCAAGAATATGTTCAATATGCCTTTGAAAGAGCGTTGAAAGCAGGAGAACCCCTTGTCCTGGTCCCAGGTAATGTCCAGGTCTTTTTCCCACGAAAGGGGAAAAAAGGTTTGGATGAATCAAAGGCGAGGGAGGCATAGATGATGGAAATCCCACCCCTCTGAACCCTGATGTCCAAGCACCATGATTCATAATTTGTGGCACTAGGGGGTTCTGGTTTATTAGGCCAGATTGAGTGAAGAAAATGCTGAATTTGTGAGTAGCGGAACCTTTCGGAATTTGGCATTTCTAGTATGCTGACGCAATGTGCAAGAGATAAGGGGCCTGAGGCAGTGAAACAATTCCCTATTCTGATTAGTCCTTTATTAAGCCACCAGCTGAAGGCCAATATGTTCATTCCCAGAGGGAAGTTGGGGTTGTGGAACATGTGCAATAGGGGGCGGAGCGCTGAGATCAGGGAGGAGTTTTGGGGATTTGATCACACAGAGCTAGTAAGTGGGAGAGAGTGGGAGCTAAGATTGGAGGTCTCAGTTTGGGGGATATCCATATTAGGAAGTCAATTGTATGTCGGGGAACTGCTTGTCTCTCCATGGAGACCCAGTCTGGCTTTGCGCCTTGTGAGTAAACAATGGATATCTGGGCTAATTGTGCTGCTTGGTAATACCACCAAATTTTGGGTAGGGCCAGCCCACCTTGGGATTTGGGTCTAAATAGGATATTTTTAGAGGATCTTCTGCCTTTGGAGCCCCATATAAATTTCAGGATTTTGGATTGAATCTTATGTAGTTGTGATCTCCAAATTGGAATAGGAAGAGACCTTAATAAATACAATAGGCATGGGAGGAAGGTCATCTTGATTGCATTTATGTGATCCAGCCAGCAAAGGTCATGTTTAGCCCAGGTAGTGAGATCTTATGACAGTTTGTGAAAAGCAGCAGGGTAGTTAGAGGAATATAAGGCGTCTATTCTAGGGGGGAGATTAACCCCTAGGTATGTGATATGCTTCATACGCCAGGAAATCGGGAAATGGCTCTGTATATTGCAAAGGAGGTTAGGGGAACAGTGGCGTTTAGTGCTATTGATTTTGAGACATTTACGTGGAGACCAGAGATTTTACCAAACTTGTCGAGCAGGGATAGAATATTGGTTGCTGATATCAGTGGAGACGTAACAAATAATAGCAAATCATTGGCCAACAGCACGCACTTGTGTTCTTGTTTACCACAGAGCTTTCCTTTGATATCAGGGTTGGATCAATAGCTATAGCAAAAAGGAGGGGGGAGAGTGGACAGCTTTGTCTGGTGCCTTTTTCTATGGTGACGGGTCCAGAGTAGTAGCCCTGTAGACTAACGTGTGCACAGGGGTTTGACTACAGGGCTTGTAGTGTCCCCAGGAAGTGTGGG
Organism: Lithobates pipiens; assembly: GCF_037356315.1. Taxonomy (NCBI): domain Eukaryota; kingdom Metazoa; phylum Chordata; class Amphibia; order Anura; family Ranidae; genus Lithobates; species Lithobates pipiens. The sequence continues at coordinate 181,380,396 of NW_027507785.1, forward strand.
CCAAAACCCAATTTTTAAAGAACCTTAAATAGATAAGGCCAGGTTACTGTATCGAACGCCTTTTGTAGGTCAGTCGACAGTAGGAATCCCTCTTGGCGAGGGCCTCCATCCCATTGGGAGTTGAGGAGGCAGATGATATCAACTGCTCTCCTAATTTGGTCAGGTCCCTGTCTCCCCAGGAGGAAGCCCGCCTGGTGCTTATGGACGTAAAGGGTTATATAAGAAGAGAGTCTGTTGGCTAACACTTTTTGTTAAGATTTTGAGATCGTTGTTGATTAAAGAGATTGGACTATAATTAGACACTAGTGTTGTATCCTTTCCTGGTTTAGGTATGACTGATATATAAGCTAAATTCAGGGCCCCATCCAGGGGAGAGCTAGACCTGATATAATTGAAGAATCTGACCAAATATGGGGCAAGGGTAAGGGCAATTTTTTTTATAATAGGCAACGGAGAAGCCGTCAGGGCCGAGGCTGAGTTTGGGTTGAGCTGTTTTATTACCCAGGTGACTTCAGTTTCTGTAATTGGTTCATCTAGAAGATCGGAGTGCTCCGTGGAAAGTTTTGGAAGAGGGACATTATCTAGGAATTCCTCTAGAGGAGGTTGAGAGCCCATAGTCTCGTTTTTATACAGGGAGGTATAGAACTCATGGAACGTTTCCATGATACGGCGCAGATTTTGGGTTAACTCCCCCGTCTGAACTCGTATCTTGGGAAAGACGTATGTGCAGGGTTTAGGAGATAGTTTCGCTGCTAATTTGGCTCCTATCTTGTCCTTCTGGGAGTAGAAGCATGCTCCCGACCACCTCAGCTGTTTCTCAGCTTCAGTAGTCAGGGCTAGATTTAAAGCTGATCGGGTGGATTCGAGAGCTTCCAGTGATTCCTTAGTGGGGTTTTGTTTATGGGTTTTACTTATGGATTGGTATTTCCTGGTGAGATTGTTAATGTCTGCTTTGCATTCTTTTTTAAGTTGTGAAGTAATCTGGATAATCTTCCCCTTAATCACTGCCTTGTGGACAGGGGATATAGATTTGCTATTGTTGAGAAGGAAGTATTCTTGGATTTCTCGTGCAAGGATCTCGCATTGGACTGGGTCGCTCAGGCGCCATATGAATTTCTTACACGGGTTATGGGTGTGCTGTAGGTGGAGAAGGACTATAGAGTGGTCCGAAATAGTGATATCTCTGATAGTCGCTTTTGTGGCACATGGAATGTTGTGGGACTGAATAAATATATGATCTCTTCTGGTGTGAATTTGATGTGGTGCAGAGTAATGAGTGTAATCTTTTGATCTAGGGTTTAGTTCCCTCCAGATGTCCACAAGGCCCAGGGAGTGTAGTGTGGAGGCTATCCTAGTACTTTTTTGGGGGGCTTCCTCAAATGAGAGGGGCCTGACCCCGATTTGTCTAGTGATTGATCAAATGGGAGATTTGTGTCGCCTCCCATGATTATTTTCCCTTACAGCTGTGGGCCAAATGTGGACATCATGGAAGAGAAGAAAGTTGCCTGACCTTTGTTTGGGGTGTAGTAAGAGATACATGAGTATTGTGTGCCTTCAATCGAGCCTTTCACTAGGATGTATCTACCCATTTGGTCTTTTATAACGTCCGTTGGGGAGAATTTCAGACTTTTAGAGAAGCAGATCGCCACTCCCTTGCTTTTATTGTCTGCATTGGAAATGAAAAACTGGGGGTAAGAAGCCTGTAGGAAGGAGGGATTATAGGATGATGGGAAGTGGGTTTCCTGTAGTAAAAGGACTTAAATTTTTTGCAATTTATAGTGATTAAACAGTTTGCGTCTCTTAACAGGGGAGTTCATCCCCTTTCATTACGTTATGAGTGGCAATACTTAAGGGGTTAGACCTAATGGTGTCAGAGTGCATGGATCGGGGGGAATGTACGCATCAATCTTAGGATTCTTACCCTGACCTCCTGCAGAGGACTACAGATCTCGGAAAAGGACAGCCAAGGGTTATGGTGGGACATCTGTAGGCATTGTGTTATGCTTCTTAGTGACCTGAAGGAAGAGAGAGAGGGAAGATAGAGGGGGAAAGAGAATGCCGATCCTGCAGAGGAAGAACAAGGCATGTCAAATATATCACACTTAACAATATGGTAAGCAATAGAAGTGATGAAAGCTATAAGAGCAAAAATGAGAGTAAAAGTATAACTAAAGGTGCAGCTCCAGTAGGACCAAGGCTCCTTTGCTGGGAGAGTGAGCTACCATCCTCTCCCTGAAAGTTTTCCCCTAAAAGGTGATACCAGTAGGGGGGGTGTTTTGCAGTCTCCGGATGGGGATAAAAAGCCACTCCGACTATGGGAGGGGAAGTGTAGCCGCTCCAGCCAGTTCGCCGTGAAAAAATGCAAAGTGAGGGGCCAGTAGCAAAAAAAAAAAAAACCCAAGGGGAAAAATAGGGTGTATATGTGTGTGTATGTATGTATGTATGTATGTATATGTATGTGTGTGTGTGTGTGTGTGTGTGTGTGTGTGTGTGTGTGTGTGTGTGTATATATGTATATATATATATATATATATATATATATATATATATATATATATATATATATATATATGTATATATATATATATATATATATATATAATATTACCTCGCAAGGTGTAGCGGGTAAAGTTGCCCAGGGGGATTAACGGTTGGGTTAATGCTAAAAGAAAGAAGGCTGTGGGGTTGTCATCATGCTATGGAACCAGAGACGGTTAGAGTCTGTGTAAGGTGGGCAAAAATGACTGGGACAGCCATTCAACCAGGGCTTAAATAAGAAAGGCCCTGACAGAGTAAAAAAAAAGGTTGATTAAAGGATCCTCATTAGGGTGGACGTCCATCTTTAGATCTCTTGGCTTGCTGCTTGTGCCATAGTGGTTTGATGAGGCTTGAGGGGGGGGTCTTTTTGTGGACATTGGGTTCCTGGAGTCCGGCATTATTGCAGGTGAGTGGGAGGTGAGGCCCAATTGAAGCAACAGGCGTTCTCCTTCCCCAAAATTTGCAAAATTGAATGGCTTGTTTAGGTAGGTAAAGTTCAAACGAAATGGAAACGACTATCTATAAGCGATCCATTTCTGCAATGGGATTTGTAGCAGAGGTTCTAGCGATCTTCTCTTTTGTATCATGTAGGGTGAGAGGTCGGCGAATATTTAGATTGATGGCCTTGTATGGTGAGATTTTCTGCTTCCCTGGCTTTACGCATAACCTCTTCCTTGACTCCAAAGTGCGATTTCACCACAATATCCCCTGGGTAGGCCGTCTTGTCGCAGTGGTTGGAGTGGCACGATCCAGCTCCAGGCGATGTTCTGGTATATCAGGAATCAAACTTCTGATGAATGAATGATTTTGTCAGTTTCCTTAAACGATTCAGGGAGGCCTGAGTCTAAAATTGTACCCGCGAGATCTATTTTTGAAATCGTCCAATTTTGAGTATGCGATATCTAGTTGTTCATGCAGGTCCTGAATCCTATCTGTGTGTTGATTGGCTATGGCCGCCATTTGGTCAGTTTTGGTCTCAATCACCTCTATTCTGGCTCCCAGGTGGTGCAGGTCAGCCTGTATTGTTGAGGTGATTTGTGAGGCAGTTTGTGCAAGACCTCTAGCTAGCATTTTGGAGAAAGTGTCCATTAAAGATGAAAAGTCTGTTGGGGAGGGGAGATAGGGCTGAAGAGGGCCCCCGGATAGTCTCTGGTATTGATTATATCATCCATGGGAGTGAGGGGGGCCATCTAGGGTTCTGCCCAGCAGCAACTCTGTGGATGCAGGTGAGAGTAATAATGGGGCCTGAAGATTACTCACTGCTGGTTTATGCTGCCCGTCTGTGTGTGTCTCGGCTTGTTTGGATCAGTGATGGATTGGTCTGAATCCTGGAGTAGACCTCGCGGGGATGGCCGCCATTTTAGCCGAGGCTATGGCCGGAGCTCTGGGGTTGAGTTGGTGGGATAAATCCCATCTAGAGGTACCCCGATCATGTGGGGGGTTCCCCAGTGCCTCGGGATGTGGCGGTTGGCCTGGGTTTGGCAATCATCCGCTTCTGTTAGCCATGGCAGTGAGAGCAGGCTGGAGTGGTGCGGAGCTCTCAGGGGATGCGTCCATCCATAGAGCTGCTGGGTGGAACGCAACTTTGGGAATGCTGCAGCACCTATACATGCAGCAGAGGGCCATCAACGAGTACCTGTGCCAGTACAGCACAACGACAGTCTCAGGCTGCCTCAGCTTTTTTCCCCATGCCAATGCCTGATCATTAAGGATGCATGCACTGTATTGTCACCATTTGAGGAGGCCACAAGGATGGTAAGCAGTGACAGTGCATGCATCAGTGAAACAATCCCTGTTGTGTTCCTGCTAGAACAGACTCTTGGCATTATAGACAGGGCACTGGAGGCAGAGCAGCAGGAGGAAGAGGAGGACTTCCTTTCCTCTCAAGGCCCACTTTATCCAGACACCATCATTCCTATGTCACAGAACACACAGGAGGAGAGAGGGGAGGAGGGTGAAGAAGAGGATTCTGGCACTTTCATTGGCTTCGAAGAACAGGAAGACATGCGTCAAACTGTAAGCGATGGCTTTTCAACCCCAGAACCCTTGGGAGTAGTACATGACTGGGAGGAGAAAGTTCCAGATGCTGTCATCCTGAGTGACCCCGAGGTGCCTGCTTCTCAAGCCTTGGCAAATTTGAGGCGCATAGGCAACCTCATGCTTCAAAGCCTGCTAACGGACCCAAGAATACGTGGCATAAAGGAGAAGGATGGCAACCCTCCTCGACCACCATTATAAGGGGAAGGTATCAGAACTCATCCTGTCCCCACAGAGAGTGCAGAAGATAAAATCTCTCACGCTAAACGAGGATTTTATTGAACATTTTTCCTGCCTCCACTAGGTTACAGTGTCGTGGAAAACGTTGTTTTGAGTCTTAGGCATCCGTCTAAGTGAGGCATTTCAGAATTTTTTTAGTCCTCACCACCCAGGGCTGTCAGCTTCCACATCCCATTGGCAGCGTCTGCATCACATGGTGACCGATTACCTCGGGCATGGTGAACAATTACTTTGGGGCAAAAACAGATGGAGATCTTTCCAGCTGATGATCCACTGACTTACTGGGTCATGAGAATAGACCACTAGCCAGAACTTGTTGGGCCACCCTGCATCCAGCGTGCTTTCAGAATGGGCATTCAGTGCAGCAGGAGGTTTCATTACTGATCATAGAACGCGTCTGCCCACAGACTCCATGGACCGAAGCCCCTGATGGCAATGTCACTGATTAAGTCTTTTTGAGATGTGGAATCTCTGCAGGACTTCGAGGCTGCCTAGCAATGAGGGTGTTCAATCATTCCATCTATAAGAATGTTTTTGATATAGGTTTCATGGGCAGTAGAGTACCCAAAGAGTACCCAAAGAGTAATTTTTCTGCACCTGTTTGCCAAGTACATATCATTGCAATTTTTTTACAACAAGGTCAATTCTTGCTTTCATCAAGAGTACCTCTGTAGGGTGTTACGATGGGAAGGCGCCACCGACACCCAAAGACCAATTTTTAAACACCCGTTTCTTCTATCCAAATCAAAGGGACACTGGAATGTATCCAAAAAATCTCTAATCTTGTTCCCAGTACACTACATTGTGGCCTCATCATACACACTGGCTCCCCAGCTTTTGCTGAGCAAAATAAAGGCAACTTGGAAGGAAAATGTCATATTTTTTTGGCTTGAAATACAATTATTTCTGCAGCAGATTCTGGACATGGTACAGATCTGCCACTTTACAGGTAGACTAAGGGGATCCCCCAGGCACTATATTGGAAGGAATTTTTTCATTTTTATGCTTTCACTTTTAAAATAAAAAAAATCACTGTTCATTTAGGTTTTACGTTTTGTGTTCACTTACATTTTTCACAAACATTTTTTTATTGATACATGTCCTCCAGGGCAGGACTCAGACCCCTATAACCATTGTATGCCAAATTACTTGCATATAAGCCTTCAAAATAGAGAAATTTTGATTTTTTGATGTTCGGGTTTCATTGACTTTAATGGGGTTCGTTATTCGGGTCCGAACTTTCGCAGTGTTTGAAAGTTCTGGTGTGAACCAAGCAGGGGTGCATTCGGTCCATCCCTAATGATGATGAACATACCTCTATTTGGTTTGAGGTGGGTTTAGCAAACATTACTATACTACAGGTGCCAAATCCAAGTCAATGGGAGCTGAATGTTAAAGAAAAGCAATGAACATTTTCTAGGCCAGTAGGCAAGGCATTTTGAAACAAATGGCATGGGTGGCTGAACATTGCCCTGGAGGACATGTACTAAAACAAAAAATTAAAAAATGTAATATTGTTTGGCAAGGAATGCTTAAAATGAAACATTAAAAATATAATGCGGGTGTGCGCATGCGCGAGGGTTCCAATATGGCCGCGTAAGCCGGGAGCTCCACGCCACGCCGCCTCTCCAGCACTGCTAGCGGGCCACCCAGCCAAGCTACCGTTTGTGCGCACCACTCACCGAATCCCACACACACCGGGGATCACCCGGAGACCGCTTCGACGAATCGGGACGATCGTAGGCCTCGTGGAGGCCGAGTTCCATTCCGCGGGGTGTACCAAGATGGCCGCCGGACTTTAAGCACTCGTGAGGAGAAGTTTTCACCGCTCCGGAGGGTCGAAAAACTGCATCTAGAGGTACCTCTTGATCCCCTACACAATAAGTGCCCCTTGTATGCTCAGAACGGGGGCCAGGAGGAACTTGCAAGGGGAGTTCAACTCCACCACACCATCAGGGAGTCATAAGATGGCCACCACAGCGGTCACAGCCACTCAGCCCTCCCCACAACATCTAGAGCTGACTCCTGATCACAAATCGGTCATAGCTCCGGCTATTCTCCACTTCGCATCAGGGCCTCACTGCCTGGGGACTCCCTCCCCCACCTCTACAGATTCACTACTCAACCACGCATTTGGAGACCATGCCCTCTCCCCGGCGGTCCTCCCTGCTTTAACCACCCCTTGTCCTCAGGGCCCAGCCTCACAAATGACTCCGTTATCCATGGAAGAACTGTTTCTCAAGTTCTCAACACTCCTAGATAGGGGTCTCGTGGCTAACGCAGCAGCCATTACGGGTGAAATCAGGGCAGATTTACAAAACATAGGATCCAGGATGGATGCTATGGAAGATAAAATTGAACAAACAGCAGCTATCTCCCATCAAAACACCGGGCTCATTCAAACTTTGCAAGATCAATTGGATACAGCGTTCTCACGCATTGACGACCTGGAAAATAGGTCCAGGAGACTGAACTTTAGAATTAGAGGCCTGCCTGAATCTTTTACAGATGTTTCAACGGCAACACAAGATTTGATCCGTGCTCTGGTCCCCAATATCCCAGCAGCTCGCCTGGAACTGGGCAGAGTCCACAGAGCTATGGGACCCCCCAGGAAGGACGGGTCTCCCAGGGACGTCATTGCTAAACCTCTATATTATGCTGTTAGGAGGCAGTGATGAAACAAGCCAGAACCCTTCCACAGATCTCATGCCAAGGACACCCAGTGCAAATATTTGTGGACATTTCCCCAGCTACCATCCAAAAGAGAAGAGCCTTGAAGCCGCTCCTGATAGCCATGGCCCAAAAAGACATCAAATATAAATGGGCTTTCCCATTTGCTGTGAGATTTTCACTCAAGGACCGGTCATACTCCTTTTCCACATTTGACGCCGGAGAAAAGTTACTTCTGAAATTAAAGGTTATAGCCCAAGAAATGGAAATGGAAACGGCTACTCCAACCTCTACTTCCAACAAACGTCCTCCACCTACTGGATCCCCAAATCCACTTTGGAGTAAAACCAAATCCAGAAGATCATCCAACCACGGACCCCCCTGAACCATCCAGGCTCTTATGTTCTGTTTCTCCAAAGTGATTCCACTCCTGGAAGATATTATTTTTGGACCTTAAGGACTGAAAGGTCCCCCAGTCCTCCCTCAATGGGGGCACTGATGCCATTTTGTTCCCCCTGAACTAAGGGACCACTTTTCTACCCTACACCCAGTTACTCCCCTAACGGGACTTGTTCTAATTATATCTCCTCCCTAACCACCCCCCCTCCCCCTCATCCCCCATCATCCCCCCTCCTTCCCCTTTTTTTTTGTTTTTTATGTAAGCTATTATTGTATACCGGGCTATAGCAATTGAGGCTTGAAGCCTCTTGGGTGGCACTTTTTCTGTTGTTTCGTATACACCTGTTGGCAAGCGCATGTTTATATTGTTACTTGTTTCATTCCAGCAGGTTAAGAAGTGCTGGGGCGCGGCGTGAGCCACATGCGCCTCATCCTACCTTTTCGACTACCTTGGTGGTCGGAGGGGTTGGAAGACCAACCCCAGGGTTGGCATTATTTCTTTTTTTACCATATCTCACAATTGACTGTGAGATGTCCGTAGATTCTCTACCTCCCCTCCTGGTCTCCTTTCCACCAGGAGGAGACACTTCCTTTTCGTCTTGCTTCTTCTCTACTCCTACTTTTCTTTCCCCGCCTGTTCCAGAGCGTCACTCACTCAATTTTTCTTTTTCAGACTTGAAGGAGTTCGGCTATATCACAAGGGTTCTCTCATTCATCGAACGAAATCATTCTGCTAGACTAAGTCTACCTACATGGCTCCTCGGGAGGGTAAGTGATGTGTCGATAAGCAGTTCCCCCCACTTCAAGGTTCATGGCTGATCACACACAACATACCTGGAGGGTAGCTTCACATAATGTGCAAGGCATAAACTCTCCCCTCAAACGTAAAAAAATCTTTAACTCATATAAATCTTCCAAAATAGATGTCCTCCTGATTCAGGAAACCCACTTTCCTAGTACGTATAATCCCACTTTCTTACACTCCCACTATAATAAATTCTACCTTGCAAATGCAGCTAACAAGACCAAGGGGGTAGCAATAGTGTTTGCTAAATCCTGTAACTTCCAAATAATATCCGAAACCAAAGATCCTAACAGCAGATACCTGCTTGTGAAAGGGACAAACAGCTTTTTTCAGAAGTCTTATTCTACACCTCACTCCCCTACTAGAGGGAACAGTTATACTCGGGGGAGACTCCAATGCGGCCTTTGATCAGGGATTAGACAAAACTAGACCCCTCGGTTCTCAACTTACCCGCCCTTCTAATGAAAGTCTCAAACTAGAAAAATTGATACACGAACAGGGACTGGCTGATGTCTGGAGAGAACTAAACCCCACCAAAAGAGATTATACCCACTTTTCACACCCCCACAATTCATACGCCAGAATTGACCACGTGTTAGTGAAATCCTCATCTATCCCTACCATACTTCAATCAAAAATTATTGACTCCTCCCTATCGGATCACTCATTAGTGATCATGACCATCCGTTCACAATACAATAAATCGGGCCAGAAACAATGGAGGCTTAACGAGTCCATCCTATCAGATCCTGTTCGAGTCTCAATGCTAGCTGACTCCCTTAAGGAATACTTTAAATTCAATGTTGGCGATGAGGTGTCAGCGGAAACACTCTGGGCGGCTCATAAAGCCTTCATAAGGGGGGAACTCATTAGATTATCATCTGCCTTTAAAAAAGAACGAGAAGCTTCGATTAAAAAAACTAGAACATGAATACGTGTCCCTGAAGACTCGGCATAAACAAGACCCGACCCTTAATTTACTCCCTCAACTGGACAGGATCAGGCTGGAACTGAACCTAGCCCTAACGGCTAAAGCCGAAAAACAAATAAGATGGTCTCAAAACAGATTCTATACACGCGGTGATAAAATGGATTCCATGTTGGCCAATAAATTATCTCCTAGACTCAAAACGCAGGCATTACCAAAAATTATAATCCCTGGATGGCCTATCTAATCCTTATTACAAAAAGTTTGCCGAAACTTTAGCACCTTATCTTTCTAAATTCTTCAACCATGCCTCGAAGGGAAACCCACTTGATCCCCAGCTAAACGCAGCACTTATAACTGTCATCCCAAAACCTGATAAAACCCGGAGGAGGTCGGGAATTATCGCCCAATCTCTCTGATTAACTGTGACATTAAAATACTAACCAAAATCCTCGCCACCCGGTTGGCAGACTTCATTAACGCATATGTGCACAGGGATCAGGTGGGTTTCATTCCAGGTAGACAGGGCCTGGATCAAATAAGGAGAACCATAGATATTATGTCAATTCTCCAAACAAACTGGGATGGGGGACCTAAACAATCGGATATGCTCCTCTCGCTTGACCTACAGAAGGCCTTTGATTCGGTCTCCTGGCCTTATATCTTTGCTATCCTCCGCAAATGGGGCTTTGGACAACGCTTTATTGGCCTAATACAGGCTCTTTACTCTACTCCCACAGCGAGGATCCGAATCCAAGGCTTCTATTCCAAACCCATAGACATAAGACAAGGGACCAGGCAAGGATGTCCATTGTCCCCATTAATTTTCGCGATGGCAATCGAGACCCTTGCTATAGCGATAAGACAAAACCAAGACATAAAAGGGGTGGTTTGCGGATCTCGTGTTCACAAATGTGCCCTATTTGCGGATGATATCATGCTATACATCACTTCTCCCATTACTTCCTTGCCCAATCTAAATGCCCTGCTAAATTCCTTCTCCAAGATGTCGGGTGTTCAAGTGAACTACAGTAAATCCCAGGCTCTCAATGTCTCTCTTACTCCCTCCACCGTTGAACTTTTAAAGCAGAACTTCAATTTCCAATGGAACGATTCCTCCATTAGACACCTAGGTATAAACCTCACAGCTAAGATAGAGACTTTATACAGTCATAACTATCCCCCGATGTACCGTAAGCTAGAAGCAGATCTGCAGAATTGGACCCAACTTCCCATATCATGGCTAGGCAGGATACATGCTACCAAAATGACACTATTACCCAGATTACTTTATCTGTTTAGATCCCTACCAATCCCCATTCGTAAGGATCACCTCTCAACCTTCCAAAACAAAATCCTAAAATTCATCTGGGGTAAGAAAGGTTATAGACTAGCCCGCAATGTCCTCTTTGCTCACAGGAAGAGAGGTGGATTAGGTCTACCACATCTATTCCGATACTACCAAGCAGCCAGACTAACACAGTTATCTGTAATTTACTCCAAATATGAGAAGCCAGACTGTATACATATTGAGAACCAGGCAGTCCCCTCTTTTACCCTAGACTTCTTACTGTGGACCCCCCAGAAAAACAGACCCGCTATCTTATCCGCAACCCTCTCCCACTCATTTAAACTGTGGTATTCCCTGCGCTACTCTGCCTCCTTGGTCTCAACAATTAAACCTTTAACTCATATTTTTAATAATCCTCGCTTCCCTCCAGGATACAATGTACTAGCCTTCAAATGGTGGATCGATAAGGGCCTTTATAGGATAGGACACTTCTTCACAGCAACAGGACCAATCACCTTACAATTTTGTATCAAGAAACTAAGCCTTCCTAAGACCGAAATTTTTCGGTTTCATCAGATTCAACATTTTCTACACTCCCTTTGCAAACGGGACTCAAACCCCCCTATCTTTACAGATTACGAACTTTGGTGCGGTCAAGCCATGGACCAAAAGGGGGGGATCTCCTTGGTGTACACGTCTCTCACCACCCCCAAAACAAAGGCGCCCTATATGGTTGCTTGGGAAACTGACTTATCTTTTCAATGGTCATTGGACAAATGGCACTCAATGGGGGCTAAATCCTTTCGGGGTTTGCTCAACACAAACCTTATGGAAGCAGGGACAAAAGTACTAACCAGATGGTATTACACGCCAGCCAGAATCGCATACATGTTCCCAACAGCCAGTCCTCTCTGCTTTAGAGGCTGCCTGCTTACGGGGACAATGTCGCATATTTGGTGGGAGTGTCCAAGAATTCGCCCCTTTTGGAAGAAAGTTTTTAACTTGATTGAAAGACTGATTGGTTCCAAGGTCCCCAGGTCTCCCACGGTGGCTCTTCTTAATGATCCCATTCCCCATCTCTCTAAACCTTCCAGCAGATTAGCCCAATTTGTACTTCTGGGAGCCAAAATTTCCATAGCCAGGAATTGGAAGGAACCAGGGGTTTCTTTTACAACAGCCAAGAGAAAGATTTCCTGGATTATGTCTCAGGAGAGGCTGGCCAGTTTGCTGGAGGACACATCTGACAGGTTCATAGCCACCTGGGAGCCCTGGGCCCGAGTAATGGGCCTAACCAACTTTCCATATGTATGAACTTCTCTTATAGAACCCTGTGAGAGTAGTGACACTCTTCCTACCCCTACCCCCTCTCTGTTTCCCCCCTCTTTCTCTTTCTTTCTCTTACTTACCTTTTGTTCTCATATTTCCTCTCAATATCTATACTGTGGACTAAGGTTAGCCCGGAAAGGTATATAAGTATCTGTAAACGTCTCTTAGGCAATGTTTGTTGGTTAGCATAAAAAGTCTTCCGTGACTTGCTTTACTTTGCTCCTCCCAGCAGAGGAGCTTCAGATCAGCTCATGGGCTGATAAGCTGGCAGATCAGAAATGCTCTGGTACGAGATAGACAATTTCCTTTTTTTTTTTTTAAAGAGCTTTATTGAAACATAGTCAAAAAAAAATGTGACAATAAGTCTCCCGCGCAGGGGAGTCGAGAACATAAGGCCACAGAACAGAGGCACAGCAGATCTGACAAAAGCTCTACTACTTGCATAGTAAGTCAGGGGGTGAGAGGATCAAGACCCGCCACCTGGCCCGTATCGTTTGGTTGCTCAAAGAGAACACTGAAAAATTGCTCCGGAACCCCAACACCCCTTCTGGGATCATGCTGTGTCGGGGATACAGAGCAATCCCATGAGACGGCAAATTATATTATCAAGGGCCCTCTCCGAGCAGGGTCCACGTTTGCCACATCGGTTAGCTAGGGTAATGTCAGATAAGGAAGAAAGGAATAATAGGGAGGAGGGGTTCGGGAAAAGGGAGAAAAAGGAGGAAGAGAGAAGAGGAGGGAAAAGACATCCAGGAGGAAAGTGGGGGAGAGGGGGGAGGCCTCGGGGAGAGCCCGGCCCTTCCGGGGGAAGGCTCCCTCAAGGAGGGGACCTAGAGGGGAAGAAAAGAGATCGGGCCTTAACCGAGAGAAATCCCCATATGACTGGCCCAGGGTTCCCATATTCTTTTAAACCGGTCTACTTTGTCTAGAATTACGCTGGAAGTTCGTTCTTGGAACATGATCCAAGTAATCTTTTGTTTAGTAGAGTGGATGGATACCTTAGGTGATTTCCAGGCCCTGGCAATGGACAATTTCGCTCCAGTTAGGATGAAGTGGACTAAAATTCGGGAGTATTTCCTCACATGAGGAATATCCTGATTGAGAAGAGCAATCTTGGGGTCCTGGGAAATCCCAAGCCCCGTGACTTTGCGAATAAGTCTGAAAACATTATTCCAATATCCTCTGATTCTGGGGCATTCCCAGAAAGTGTGTATAAGGGATCCTAAGTGGCCACATCCCCTGAAGCAAAGGGGGGAGGATTGGGGGAAAATTGAAGCTAAGCGCGTCGGAACCAGATACCATCTGGAAATCACCTTGAGGATGGCCTCCATCAAAGAGATATTGATAATCCCCTTGAACCCTCTCATGAAGCTGCTATGCCAGGTATCCAGGTCCCATTCGAAATCAAGATCCCGCTCCCATTTCAGCATGTATCCTGCCTTTTCCTGTGGTTCTGCTAGAGCTGCATAGATCAGGGAGATTCCCCCTCTCATAACCACAGCTGATGTGCACCATTGTTCATAGGGGGTGACTGTCAGGGGGCCTAAAGTGCGGGAGGAAAGTGAGTTCAGGAAGTGGTGATTTGGTGAAAGCGGAATCTCTCGGTAGGGGGCATCTCGAGTTTCGATTTACACTGTTCTAGCGTGAGAGAGCCGTTGGAGTTGAAGTAGTTCCCTATTCTAATGAGACCTTTGTTGAGCCACCATTGAAACACTTTGATGTCTAGCCCAGGAGGAAACTGGGGATTATTGAAGATGTGGGCTAAGGGACGCCACTGGGAAGTCAGGGAGTTCGATGAGTAGACCGAGTCACAGAGGGCCATTGAGTGAGACAAAGTGGGGGACATAATCGGAGGCCTGGACTTGGGGGGTCGCCAAATAAGGAAGTCTATGGTGAAGTTGGGAATGGCTTGTCTTTCCATGTCAACCCAATCCGGTTTCCCACCTTTAGAGTAGATACAGGAGATCTGGCTCATCTGAGCAGCTTGGTAGTACCACCAAAGATTAGGTAATCCAAGTCCTCCTTTCTGTCTAGGTTGAAAGAGAACCGATTTTCGGAAGTCTATGGGAAGAACCGCCCCACACAAAGCGGATTATCGAAGAGTGCAGACTGTTGATGTGAGATTTGGGAACCGAAATAGGGAGCGAACGAAAGAGATAAAGGATTCAAGGGTAGTAATGTCATCTTAATGGCATTAACTCTACCTATCCAGGAGAGCTTGTAGAGGGACCATTGGTCCAAGTCCGCTTTCAATTTATTAAACATAGGGGGGAAATTATGCTTGTAAAGTAGGCCTATGTTTGAGGTGAGGTGAATTCCCAAATACGGGATGGACGTAGGGTTCCACGAGAAGGGGAACTGGGTTTGGAGTTTTGCAACCGAGAAGGAGTTGACAGAGACGTTAAGAGCCACTGACTTAGACATGTTGACTTGCAGACCAGAGGCTTGCCCAAACTTGTGAAGCACCCGTAGAATGTTAGGAGTGGAGATGAGTGGCGAGGTAATGAAGAGGAGGACATCGTCCGCGAATAACGCGCCTTTATGTGTAGAGGGGCCGCATTTCACGCCGTGGATATCTGGATGAGTCCTAAAAGAGATTGCTAGAGTTTCTATAGCTATAGCGAATAAGAGGGGGGATAATGGGCATCCCTGCCTAGTTCCCTTGGCAATAGGAAAGGGGTCTGATAGGTGGCCTTGGAGTTTGATCCGGGCACTAGGTTGGGAATAAAGGGCGGAAAGAGTATTAATAAATTTGTGGCCAAAGCCCCACCGCTCCAGTGTGCAAAATAAGTAGGGCCAAGTAACGGTATCAAAGGCCTTTTGTAGATCTATGGACAGCAGAAAACCTTCCTGGAGAGGGCCGCCATCCCAGCCAGACTGGAGGATGGAAATGATGTCAATAGCTCTCCTCACCTGGTCCGGACCCTGTCTGCCTGGTATGAAACCTGCCTGGTCCTTATGGACATATGAGCCTATAAAAGAGCCCAGTCTGTTTGAAAGGATCTTAGTCATTATTTTCAGGTCATTATTAATTAGGGATATAGGTCTATAATTGCTCACCAGGCTTAGGTCTTTATCAGGCTTAGGTATCACCGATATAAAGGCCAGGTTAGCCGTCGGATCCAGAGGTGACTTATTGTTGAGGGAGTTAAAAAAGCGGGCCAGGTTAGGAGCCAGAACATCGATGAACGTTTTAGAGTATTTAGTTGAGAACCCATCAGGGCCAGGGGCTGAGCCGAGTTTGAGTCCTTTAATGACTTCTCTGACCTCCTCCTCTGAAATAGAGGATTCCATAAGATCCCTATGGGGGTCTGAGATTCTAGGGAGTGCGATTCCGTCCAGGAAGGCATCAATCTGTTGATTGCTGGCGGGGTCAGGGTTAGAATAAAGATTAGAATAAAACTCATTAAAGGCCGCAAGTATCTGTTTAGGATTTTGGGTCAATTTTCCGGAAAGGGACTTTACTTTGGGGAGTGCATGAATCCTGTGCCGGGGGGAGAGCCTCACAGCCAACTCGGGGCCAAATTTGTTAGAATGGAGGTAGAATCTGCCACTGGTCCATTTTAGATGGCTCTCAGCACTGGAGGTCAGGGCCATATTTAGAGCAAATCTGGCGGTGTCCATTTTGGCTAAGGAAGTGGGTGAGGGGCTTTTCTTGTGAGCAGCACTTAGGGCCTGGAAGTCCCGTTCCAGATTGACTATGCCTAGGGTTTTTTCCCTCTTGAGCTGGGAGGTCAACTGAATAATTTTGCCTCTCATGACTGCTTTGTGGGCCCCCCACAACGTGCCCGGGGAGACTTCAGGAGTATCATTAGTTTGAAAGAACTCTTTTAAGTCTTTCTCAAGCTTCATAAAGTGTACTTGGTTAGTGAGGAGGGACTCCTTAAGGCGCCATTGGGGGGGGCCCGCTGGAGCCAGAAAGCCCACCAGCTTAATGTAGATGATGGAATGATCAGACCACGGTACCTCTTTAATACAAGCCTGGGATAAATAGTTAATATCTGCTGTGTGGACGAAAATGTGGTCTATGCGGAAGAATGTCCTGTGTGGTGCCGAAAAGTGGGTGTAATCCCTAGAGTCAGGGTGAAGCTCCCTCCAAGAGTCAATCATCCCTAGTGAATGTAGAAGTTTGGCGATTTTTAGACTCTGTTTGGGGGGACGTTTCAAGTGGGTTCTGCCATTGGAAGTCTTGTCCATGAGGTGGTCAAACGCGATGTTCGAGTCACCTCCCAGGATTACCTTACCCTCCAGGTGGGAGGATAGGGTAGTCAGCAAGGATGAAAAGAAAGGAGCTTGGTTTTTGTTGGGCGCATAATAGGAGACAAAGGAGAAAAGGGTATCGTTAATAAGGCCTTTAACCATGATAAATCTCCCTTCGTTATCTCTAATGGTTTGAATGTGGGTAAATGGGGTATGTTTGGAAAATAGGATGGCGACCCCCCTTGTCTTGTCCTCAGCGTTAGCTAAAAAAAAGGTAGGGTAATTTCGGTGTAAAAACGTGGGGTTATAGCTTTTGGGGAAATGGGTTTCTTGGAGCATAACAATATTAAGGCCCCTATTGTAGTAACTGTGGAGGGCTTTACGTCTTTTAGACAGGGAGTTTAGGCCTTGTGTATTATGAGACGCTATCTTGAGCGTCATCTTATTAATATGTGGATCAGCCATGGTTATCAGAGTATGGGATCAGAATAGAGAGAAACGATCTTACCCTGGGTAGTAGGGCTTGTACGCTGTTCCGATGATCAGGATACAGGGGCTGGAACATGCTATTGTCGGAAGGGGCGGGAACTCCCCGAGGACTCCTGTAGGTAAAGGGAAATAGAAAAAGAAAGGGTGAAAGAAGACGGATAGGTAGGGGAGGGAAGGGAGAGGGGGGGAAGGGGAAGGACCCGAGAATGGGAAAGCTCGGAACCTTCTATGGTAGGTCTGGTTTGGCAGAGCCTACCCCGAGTCCCCCGAACCATGAGGACTCGGACTAAGTGCAGTCTAAAATCAGACTGCATTCCTGGTGACCCCAAGGGAGAGGATCTCCACGAGGGGGCAACAGGTAGAGTGGCACACGGCAAATAGCCCCGCTCCGGCTCCAGCGCCTCTATTAGAATGCTGAAAGAAGTGGACGCCAGCGGGAAATAACAACAAAAAAAAAACATAAACCATAGGGAACTAAAGAACAATCGAGCACCGGAACTGCACAAAAATATAAGGAGACACATAAACAAATAATGTCATTGCGACAACAGTGTTGGGAGAGATGTAGCATGGATAGGGGGGAAAGGAAGGACGGGGATGTCGGGTGGAAAATCAGGGCGGACATTCGCACCCCGCAAAAAAAAAAAAAAAAAAGGGGGGGGGGGGAGAGAAAGGAAAAAAAAAAAATTTGTGGGGGAAAAAATTGAGTCCAGAGGGTCCTGAGAAGGACCAGAGGGAAGCCGGAAAGTCCGTCGGCCCCTCCTGAGAATCATCAGGATTCAAAAAAGATAAGTCAGGGGCCTAGAGGCCCTGAGGGCTTAGGAGTCACTTTGGAGGTACAGAATCACGTTGCCTCTTCGACTTCTGTTTCACCCACAGGGGGGCCAACGGGCTGTTCGGGGGGGTCTTTTAGATGCGTTCGTCCGGCTCTCCAACTGGTTGGGTTGTAAATCTTGTGAGATGAGCCCGAGTTGCAGGAGGAGGGTTTCCCCGTCCTGGAAGTTGGTGAAGCTGTACTGTCTTTCTTTATACTGGAACTGCAGGCGAAATGGGCCATCTGTATTTGATCGAATTTTGATTGAGGACCTCCAGAAGGGGTCTGAGAGATCTTCTCTTTTGTATCGTGGCAGGAGAGATGTCCGCGAAAACTTGAATTTTATTGCCCTGGATGGTGAGATTGTCACGATTGCGAGACCGCAGCATGATTTCCTCTTTTATCCCGTAGAAGTGAGGCTTGATCACTATGTCTCGGGGTAGACCGTCTTGGCGAGGGGCTTGTAAAGCTCGATGGGCCCTATCCAGCTCAAGCTTGTGGTCCGGGACGTCCGGGATAATGTCCTTGATGAAGGCCTTGACGGTACCTTGGATGTCCGTGACAGATTCAGGCACTCCTCTGATGCGGAAGTTATACCTTCTGCTTCTGTTTTCCAAATCATCTATTTTTGAGAGAGCAGAATCCAATTGCTCTTGCAGGGATTGTATGCATTTAGTGTTCTGGTTGGTGCGTGCTGCTGTATCGTCCACTGCCTGTTCTATGACATCCATTCTGGCCCCAAGATTCTGCAGGTCTGCTTTGATAGAGGAAGTTATTTGAGCAGCATTCTGAGCCAGACCTGCTGCCAGCATTTCAGAGAATCTGCTTAAAAGCTGTGCCATATCAGGTGGATGGATAGGCTGTGGGGAGGCCTGCAGGGCCTCAGCCAGGCTGTTTGGGGAGATGATTTGGGGAGAATAGGAGTAGCCTGCCAGCGATCTGTTTATGAGGGATATAGTGGAGGCTGGAGAAGTCAGGGGGTCCTGGTGGTTACTCACGTCAGCGGAGGAGAGCTGAGGAGGGGGGGATCCGTGATGTTGTCCTGGGTGTCCGTGTCTCCGCCTGAGAGAGGAGCGGTCGCCATCTTGGGAGACTCAGGCGCGGCTAGGCCGTAATGTAGCTGGCGGCTGGCGATCGATTTTGCCCGGCCTTTGGGCATATGGGTGAACGCCTGGCGTCTTCTGGAGCTCGGTAGTGGTGGCGGCGGAGGTTCCCGCTGGCTGGGGAGGCTGATGTGAGCGCCGAAGGGCCGGAGCGGTGCGGAGCTCCCGATCAAGGCGTCCGACCGGAAGTCCCGCGCATGCGCACTCTCAATTTCTTTTTTTTTATCTCTTTTTATACTCATAATTTGTGGGCGCCAGCCTTCCCTGACACAGTGTGATCCCATTTGGGGTGCCGGGGGCTCTAGGAGGCGACCCGTCTCTCTTTTTTACATCACCCCCAATAGTCATGTCAATCCGTACCAGACATAGCTGGTCTCTTTTTTTTTTTCTCTTTCAATGTCATTTTCTATTAACAATACAGCTGCCATACAGTCCTTGTTCTGACCTCACTGGTTTATGCTGTTTGCCTGTACTTTTTGACATGTTTACCACGTTTTTCATATATTTGTGAGATGACTTGTTGTCGCTGTCTATTGTATGGACTTTTTTCTGAAACAAATAAAAAATGTTGAAAGCAAAAATATAATGCATACGCCCCCAATTCTGTTGGAGCTTTCTATTTCGCAAGCATCCCCCAGAACATCTACGTTGCTACTTAACGAGGCGCTCCTAAAAGACCCAGAGATTGCAGCAGACATCCTTAGGAAACTTAAGTCCTACCTTTCAGTCAATATAGACTCTGTAGACAACCCAGCCACTGCGTGGTCAGCGCATAAGTGCTTCATTAGAGGCATTCTAATCAAACATGGTCATGCAGCTAAACAACGTCACGCCAAAACCTTGTCTGACCTCCTAGCGCAACTTCACACTTTGGAACGCCAACATAAGAATCGGGAAAATAGTGCCACGAGGCTGAACTGGTCCATCGTCAAGAAGCTATATGAGACCATTCCATGTACGAGGTGAAACATGTACTATTGAAGGCCCATCGTTATTTTTACGAGTACAGCGACAAATGTGGTCGGCTACTGGCCAATGCTTTACGTGCAAAGCGCTCTCAGACATACATACCCGATCTTCTCTCACCATCGGGCTCCAAAGTTCATTCATCTCCAGAACTTGCAGATACTTTCTGTGCTTTTACTCCAAATTGTATAGTTTGGACCCAATTTCCACCCTTCAATTGTTAACCCAAAAAGCTTTGAATATCCGCAATTTTCTCCAAGAAACTGACCTTCCTACACTGACAGAGGAGCGAGCAGACTTTTGTCCAAACCAATAGCTGACACCCAGTCCGGTAAAGCTCCCGGACCAGATGGTTTTACCCTCCCCTACTACAAATTGTTTCAGGACACATTGGCATTCATTCATGCAGCCTTCAATGCTGTGATCGATGGACACAATCTCCCTGCAGACATGCTGCGCGCTTCTATATCTGTGATCCCTAAGCCGGGTAAGGACCCACTACTATATGCCAGTTACAGGCCAATTTCACTTTTGAATTGTGACATGAAACTATTCACTAAAATCCTTGCCTCTAGGATGAATGCTTTATTACCACATCTAATCGGAATAGACCACGTCGGTTTCATCCAAACTAGGGAGGCCAGGGACAACACCACCCGGACACTGAACATCATAGAAAAAGCGAAGCATTCCCGAATACCCCTGCTGCTCCTTTCCACGGATGCCGAGAAGGCTTTTGACAGGGCGGACTGGTCCTTCCTACGGGAGACACTTAAATTCGTAGGTATGCCAGATCTCATCCTGTCATGGATTTCGGGCATCTAGGATAATCCCACAGCGACTGTTCGGGTAAATGGCTATGACTCCAGTCCTTTCTCTATCTCGAATAGCACCAGACAAGGATGCCCCCTGTCTCCAATACTGTTCGTTCTCTTCCTGGAACTTTTTCTACACCATATCAGAGGTAATCAGTCCATAAGAGGCATCCAATCGGGTCAATGTCAACATAAAGTTGCAGCTTATGCTGACGACCTTTTATTCTACATTGCCGAGCCCCTCACCTCTCTACCCTCCCTGT
>NW_027507785.1:184164338-184181838 GCF_037356315.1 Lithobates pipiens
AACTTCCAAAACCCCCCCCCCCCCTAACCCTAATCTCACGCCCCATACTCTCAACTCCCCACCCCCAACCCTAACCCTAATTCACGCCCCCTACTCTCAAACTCCATAACCTTAATCCCATCTCCCCATACTCTCAAACTCCTAACCCTAATCCCAACTCCCCCTACTCTCAAACTCATTATCCCACTCCCCCTCCTCTCAAACTCCTAACCTTAATCCCACTCCCCATACTCTCAAACTCCTAACCCTAAACCCACTCCCCTACTCTCAAACTCATTAACCTTAATCCCACTCCCCATACTCTCCAACTCCTAACCCTAATCCCCACTCCCCCTACTCTCAAACTCATAACCTTAATCCCACTCCCCCTACTCTCCAACTCCTAACCCTAATCTCACTCCCCCTACTCTCAAACTCAATACCCTAAACCCACTCCCCCTACTCTCACACTCCTAACCCTAATCCCACTCCCCTACTCTCAAACTCCTAACCCTAATCCCACTCCATATCCCACTCCCCCTACTCTCAAACTCATAACCTTAATCCCACTCCCCATACTCTCCAACTCATAACCCTAATCCCACTCCCCCTACTCTCAAACTCATAACCTTAATCCCACTCCCCATACTCTCCACTTCCTAACCCTAATCCCACTCCCCCTACTCTCAAACTCATACCTTAATCCCACTCCCCCTACTCTCAAACTCCTAACCCTAATCCCACTCCCTACTCTCAAACTCCTAACCCTAATCCCACTCCCCCTACTCTCAAACTCATAACCTTAATCCCACTCCCCCTACTCTCAAACTCCTAACCCTATCCCACTCCCCCTACTCTCAAACTCCTAACCCTAATCCCACTCCCCTACTCTCAAACTCATAACCCTAATCCCACTCCCCTACTCTCAAACTCCTAACCCTCATCCCACTCCCCCTACTCTCAAACTCATAACCTTAATCCCACTCCCCTACTCTCAACTCCTAACCCTAATCCCACTCCCCCTACTCTCAAACTCCTAACCCTAATCCCACTCCCCCTACTCTCAAACTCATAACCCTAAATCCCACTCCCCCTACTCTCAAACTCCTACCCTAATCCCACTCCCCCTACTCTCAAACTCCTAACCCTAATCCCACTCCCCCTACTCTCAAACTCCTAACCCTAATCCCACTCCCCCTACTCTCAAACTCATAACCCTAATCCCACTCCCCCTACTCTCAAACTCATAACCTTAATCCCACTCCCCATACTCTCCAACTCCTAACCCTAACCCTAATCTCACTCCCCCTACTCTCCACTCAAAACCCTAACCCTAATCTCACTCCCCATACTCTCTAACTCCTAACCCTAACCCTAATCTCACTCCCCATACTCTCCAACTCCTAACCCTAACCCTAATCTCACTCCCCATACTCTCCAACTCAAAACCCTAACCCTAATCTCACTCCCATACTCTCCAACTCCTAACCCTAACCCTAATCTCACTCCCCATACTCTCCAACTCCTAACCCTAACCCTAATCTCACTCCCCATACTCTCCAACTCAAAACCCTAACCCTAATCTCACTCCCCATACTCTCCAACTCAAAACCCTAACCCTAATCTCACTCCCCATACTCTCCAACTCAAAACCCTAACCCTAATCTCACTCCCCATACTCTCCAACTCCTAACCCTAACCCTAATCTCACTCCCCATACTCTCCAACTCCTACCCTAACCCTAATCTCACTCCCCATACTCTCCAACTCAAAACCCTAACCCTAATCTCACTCCCCATACTCTCCAACTCCTAACCCTAAACCCTAATCTCACTCCCCATACTCTCCAACTCCTAACCCTAACCCTAATCTCACTCCCCATACTCTCCAACTCCTAACCCTAACCCTAATCTCACTCCCCATACTCTCCAACTCCAAACCCTAACCCTAATCTCACTCCCCATACTCTCCAACTCAAAACCCTAACCCTAATCTCACTCCCCATACTCTCCAACTCCTAACCCTAACCCTAATCTCACTCCCCATACTCATCTCTCCAACTCCTAACCCTAACCCTAATCTCACTCTCCATACTCTCCAACTCAAAACCCTAACCCTAATCTCACTCCCCATACTCTCAACTCCTAACCCTAACCCTAATCCCACTCCCCCTACTCTCAAACTCATAACCTTAATCCCACTCCCCCTACTCTCAAACTCCTAACCCTAATCCCACTCCCCCTACTCTCAAACTCATAACCCTAATCCCACTCCCCCTACTCTCAAACTCATAACCCTAATCCAACTCCCCCTACTCTCAAACTCCTAACCCTAATCCCATTCCCCCTACTCTCAAACTCATAACCTTAATCCCACTCCCCCTACTCTCAAACTCCTAACCCTAATCCCACTCCCCCTACTCTCAAACTCATAACCTTAATCCCACTCCCCCTACTCTCAAACTCCTAACCCTAATCCCACTCCCCCTACTCTCAAACTCCTAACCCTAATCCCACTCCCCCTACTCTCAAACTCATAACCTTAATCCCACTCCCCCTACTCTCAAACTCCTAACCCTAATCCCACTCCCCCTACTCTCAAACTCATAACCTTAATCCCACTCCCCATACTCTCCAACTCCTAACCCTAACCCTAATCTCACTCCCCATACTCTCCAACTCAAAACCCTAACCCTAACCTCACTCCCCATACTCTCCAACTCAAAACCCTAACCCTAACCTCACTCCCCATACTCTCCAACTCCTAACCCTAACCCTAATCTCACTCCCCATACTCTCCAACTCAAAACCCTAACCCTAATCTCACTCCCCATACTCTCCAACTCAAAACCCTAACCCTAATATCACTCCCCATACTCTCCAACTCAAAACCCTAACCCTAATCTCACTCCCCATACTCTCCAACTCAAAACCCTAACCCTAATCTCACTCCCCATACTCTCAACTCCTAACCCTAACCCTAATTCCACTCCCCCTACTCTCAAACTCCTAACCCTAATCCCACTCCCCCTACTCTCAAACTCATAACCTTAATCCCACTCCCCATACTCTCAAACTCCTAACCCTAATCCCACTCCCCCTACTCTCAAACTCCTAACCCTAATCCCACTCCCCCTACTCTCAAACTCATAACCTTAATCCCAATCCCCCTACTCTCAAACTCCTAACCCTAATCCCACTCCCCCTACTCTCAAACTCCTAACCCTAATCCCACTCCCCCTACTCTCAAACTCATAACCTTAATCCCACTCCCCCTACTCTCAAACTCCTAACCCTAATCCCACTCCCCCTACTCTCAAACTCCTAACCCTAATCCCACTCCCCCTACTCTCAAACTCCTAACCCTAATCCCACTCCCCCTACTCTCAAACTCATAACCTTAATCCCACTCCCCCTACTCTCAAACTCCTAACCCTAATCCCACTCCCCCTACTCTCAAACTCCTAACCCTAATCCCACTCCCCCTACTCTCAAACTCATAACCCTAATCCCACTCCCCCTACTCTCAAACTCATAACCTTAATCCCACTCCCCATACTCTCCAACTCCTAACCCTAACCCTAATCTCACTCCCCATACTCTCCAACTCAAAACCCTAACCCTAATCTCACTCCCCATACTCTCCAACTCCTAACCCTAACCCTAATCTCACTCCCCATACTCTCCAACTCCTAACCCTAACCCTAATCTCACTCCCCATACTCTCTAACTCCTAACCCTAACCCTAATCTCACTCCCCATACTCTCCAACTCCTAACCCTAACCCTAATCTCACTCCCCATACTCTCCAACTCCTAACCCTAACCCTAATCTCACTCCCCATACTCTCCAACTCAAAACCCTAACCCTAATCTCACTCCCCATACTCTCCAACTCCTAACCCTAACCCTAATCTCACTCCCCATACTCTCCAACTCCTAACCCTAACCCTAATCTCACTCCCCATACTCTCCAACTCAAAACCCTAACCCTAATGTATTTCTTTCAATAGATTTGACTTTCTGCTCGACCTATTGACACCGGCCTTAATGAGACAGGATACCAATTGCAGAGATGCTATAACACCATGTGAACGATTACTGCTAAGGCTGAGGTAATTTGAGCAGCATATGACTGAGAGCGGACAGATGTAGATCCTGATCTCTCTTGTTATGATTTTATTTATTTTGCCTAGTTTCCCATCTAATCCTCATTTTTATTTCGAACGCTAAAATTATTTGTTCTCTTTTTACAGATACTTGGCAACTGGAAATACGTACACATCACTACAGTATGAATTCCGAGTAGGAATATCTACTTTGAGTGAAATTATCAAACATACGTGTGATGAAATATGGGATCTCAAACATCTATTTATGCCCGTTCCGAATAAACAGAAATGGAAGGATATTGCACAGCGGTTCTTTATCAAGACTAATTTCCCGAACTGTCTAGGTGCAATTGATGGCAAACATATTAGGTTAATAAAACCTTGCCATAGTGGAAGTCAATACTTTAACTACAAAAAGTATTTTTCTGTTGTTTTGATGGCTGTAGTAGATTCCGACTATAAATTTATATTTGTAGATATTGGATCATTTGGTAGCTGTGCAGACTCCACAGTTTTCCTGAATACCAAATTTGGAAAGCGTCTTGCTTCCAATCAACTGGACTTGCCGGATAACCAACCATTGCCTGGGACAGAGGGTCCTGATTTGCCATATGTTTTTGTGGCTGATGATGCATTTGCCATCCATGAGCATCTTATGAAGCCATACTCTTTGCGAAATCTAGATACTCGGAAGAGAATTTTCAATTACCGTCTATGCCGAGCAAGAAGACTAGTCGAATGCGCCTTTGGAATACTGGCCAACAAATGGCAGATATTCCAGAAACCAATTAATTTAAAAGTAGAAAATGCTTGTAAAGTTATAAAGGCAGCATGTGTGTTACACAACTTAGTACGGGAGAGAGATGGCATTAATTTTGAGGATACATTGTCACATAACATGGAACCAGCCGATTTTCCACATGTCCGTGGCCCAAGAGTGGGTTTTACTATAAGGGACGAGTTTGCAGATTATTTTTTGAGTCCTGCAGGTGCAGTAAGTTGGCAGGGTGATATGATCTAAACCTTTACAAATATGAAATTAAAGGTTTTTTTTGATTTCTTCATCATTGACATGTTCGATTATACCTAAAAAAAATTGTAAGAGTCATTTAATTTTTTGGATGTTTGTCCAATTACATATTTATTTGGATTTATATAGTCTTCTGCTATTCTGCTATCACATTTGATGTATGCATTTAATAATGTTTAGATTAAATACAATAGATCAAATTTTTGAGAGTCGTTGAAATTTCATTAATTAATAATCCAAAAATTAATAAAATTGAGTCGGATTCTGTCTTTTGGGACTATGGTGCGTGGGACAAAGGTTGGGATTATGTCTTTTTGGAGTAGGTGGAGTGGTTTTCGGGTTAGGGTTGTGAGTAATCCCACTCCTCCATGTCCAAATCTCTGAACACAGGCAGGTTTCCGTTACATCAGAGGGGGGGGCACCCATACGTCACGGGGAACCCCGGGTTTCCCCTTGCGTCAGAGGGGGGCGGGGTCAGGCGATGGGTGGCCCCGCCCTCCGTATATAAGAAACGTCAGCCGCCAGAATGCCTGCAGTGTCTCCTCCACGGAGACAGAAGAAGGATGTTGCGCTGCGCTGGATGAGATGAGACATCGCTGGAGAGATGATCGTCCGTCGCTGGATAGCAAGAGTGGATTTCTGCCGCTGGAATCTTTTATTTTTTTTTTAGTTTTAATAAAGGTATTTTTAAAAAGTGTGTTTGTTTGATTTAAACATTTTTTACACTTTCTTTGTGAAATGGTAGGGGTACTTTTGTACCCCCTTACCATTTCAAACAGGGGGGGCCGGGATCTGGGGGTCCGCTTGTTAAAGGTGGCTTCCAGATTCTGATAAGCCCCCCGCCCGCAGACCTCCACAACCACCGGCCAGGGTTGTGGGGATGAGGCCCTTGTCCTCATCAACATGGGGACAAGGTGCTTTGAGGGGTCACAGACCCCCAAAGCATCCTCCCAATGTTGAGGGCATGTGGCCTGGTACGGTTCAGGAGGGAGGGGGGGCCGCTCTCTCATCCCCCCTCTTTTGCTGCGGCCTGCCAGGTTGCGTGCTCGGTTAAAGGGTCTGGTATGGATTTTTAGGGGGAACCCCACGTCAATTTTTATTTAAATTTGACGCGGGGTTCCCCTTAATATCCATACCATACCTGAAGGGTCTGGTTATGGATATTTAGGGGGAACCCCACGTCAAATTTTTACATAAATTTGAGGCAGGGTTCCCCTTAATATCCATACCAGACGTGAAGGGCCTGGTAATTGAATTTGGGGGACCCCCACGCTTTTTTTCTTAAAATTTATAAGATTTTTTAACAATGACTTTCAATGAGTGTTCTCTGTATTACGGGAGCTGACAATTCATAATAGCTGCGAGTGATTTTAGAGGACTTTTTTTCCAGCATAAATGACACTTTGTGCAGGGACAGTTCTAAGCACCAGAAACATTAGCCCCTTAACAGGCATACTATAGACAACCCCCCTACAAAATTTAAAGGAATATTCCACTTTTATTGTTTCACTTTAATCATTATTAAAATAACTGCTCCCGAAAAAACGGCCGTTTTTCAAAGTTTTTTTGCATTGATACATGTCCCCTGGGGCAGGACCCGGGTCCCCAAACACTTTTTAGGACAGTAACTTGCAAATTAGCCTTTAAAATTAGCACTTTAGATTTTGAACGTTGGAGTCACATAGACTTTAATAGGGTTCTAAAGTATGCTATATACTAGCTCCGTCAAATATTCTTTATACATTCGACAGACACCATAAGCCTTCAAAGACAGATTCAACCGTAATTCATGTGGATTTTATGACGAATGCAATTTTTGAACGAAAAACAAAATAAATAAAAAATCATTTCTGGAGTAACTAAATAAATTAAGTTTTCTGATGAAAATGAAATTCCCAAAATTTTTTTTAACTCTGCACATGTCTAGTTTTTAACAACATATCCCTTCTTTTACATTGATTTGACTTTCTTCTTGACCTGCTGACACCTGCCTTGATGAGACAGGATACTATTATATCACCATGTGAACGACTACTTATAATGCTAAGTGATTTTAGAATCACATGTATTAATATTATCAATCATAAACATAATACAAATTTTTCGATTTAGGCCAAAAAATTAACATTTATTTGTCAATTTGCACATATGCATGAACTGGCATTTCTTTTCCTTTAATAATATCAAACAAATATATTATCATTTGTAATAGAAAAAACAATATTTCAAAAATAAACTATCATAAGTAAAAAAACTTCTTTAGAAAACAAAACATATATGGTATTTTTTTCGACATTTTAGCTTCAAACATCGTAAGAAACAGTGCAGTGCAACAAAAATTTCCTGGAAGGTTTAACTGTTCTGATAAAACATTACAGATCTTGATAGAATGAGGTGTGAGTGTGTATATCCTCTCTAGTGGTGTTTGGCTGAGGCATAGAAGTAGGAGGAGGGGGAGGTGGAGGAGGAGGAGCAGCTTGAATTGGGGGATAATAATTTTGGGGCATATTGTATGGTGCTGGATTGAATTGTGGAGTGAACTGGGGAGTCATGAACATGTTTGGGCCACATGCATTGTTGTAAGAAGATGGACGATAACCAGATTCTTCCCATTGATTCCCATACCGGATATTTTGTGGCTGGTTGAGGTTTTCGGAGGGTTGGGGATGTAGAATGGGAGGATTACCTTTCAGTTGGTATGATTTTATGATTTTCAAAATATCAATTCGAAGATCGCATTGGAATTCCCTTTTGACCTCTGCAATTTGAGGTATTAAACTTTTAGTGAAGGCAGCAATTTCCGAATTCTCAGTTTTTTGTGAATCAATGAGCTTTTTAACAAGATCAATGAATTCTTGATTGTCAGGGTTTTTCTTTGTTTTGCCTTTTGTTGACCTTCTTGGAGGAGGCTCCGGTGTTTCCCTGCCATCAACATATTCTTCTGGTTGTGGTTCTGTGGTAGTGCTTGTTTCGGGAATAAGCTCCTCTTCCCCACTCTCGCTACTGAAGTTGTTGTCTGTTCTTAAATTAAAAAATGATTACACAGTGTTACTTGAAAATTGCAGTTATTTATTAGCAAAAAACAATCATTTAGAAAATTATGGATAATTTTAATACTTACTGTCTCTCCAGCATAACTGGTCTTAAAAAATCCAATTCGTAATAATGGCAGTAAATTCTTCCCTTTCTCGCGCCGGATCCACTCCTGATTTGTTGCTGTTTCACGAGTTCACGCTTGTAATTATCTCGCAACGTTTTCCAACGCTGTTTTATTATTTTTACTGAAAGGCAAAAAATGTAAGTATTAGGGTTATGGTAGGTGGTTTGGGATTCTGAGGGGTGGTATTAGGGTTATGGTGGGTGGTTTGGGATTATGAGGGGTGGGATTAGGGTTATGGTGGGTGGTTTGGGATTAGGAGGGGTGGGATTAGGGTTATGGTGGGTGGTTTAGGATTATGAGGGGTGGGATTAGGGTTAGGAGTTTGGGATTATGAGGGTGGTATTAGGGTTATGGTGGGTGGTTTGAGATTATGAGGGGTGGGATTAGGGTTAGGAGTTTGGGATTATGAGGGTGGTATTAGGGTTATGGTGGGTGGTTTGGGATTATGAGGGGTGGGATTAGGGTTATGGTGGGTGGTTTGGGATTATGAGGGGTGGGATTAGGGTTATGGTGGGTGGTTTGGGATTATGAGGGGTGGGATTAGGGTTAGGGTGGGTGGTTTGGGATTATGAGGGGTGGGATTAGGGTTAGGGTGGGTGGTTTGGGATTATGAGGGGTGGGATTAGGGTTATGGTGGGTGGTTTGGGATTATGAGGGGTGGGATTAGGGTTAGGAGTTTGGGATTATGAGGGTGGTATTAGGGTTATGGTGGGTGGTTTGGGATTATGAGGGGTGGGATTAGGGTTAGGGTGGGTGGTTTGGGATTATGAGGGGTGGGATTAGGGTTAGGGTGGGTGGTTTGGGATTATGAGGGGTGAGATTAGGGTTAGGGTGGGTGGTTTGGGATTATGAGGGGTGGGATTAGGGTTAGGGTGGGTGGTTTGGGATTATGAGGGGTGGGATTAGGGTTATGGTGGGTGGTTTGGGATTATGAGGGGTGGGATTAGGGTTAGGGTGGGTGGTTTGGGATTATGAGGGGTGGGATTAGGGTTATGGTGGGTGGTTTGGGATTATGAGGGGTGGGATTAGGGTTAGGAGTTTGGGATTATGAGGGTGGTATTAGGGTTATGGTGGGTGGTTTGGGATTATGAGGGGTGGGATTAGGGTTAGGGTGGATGGTTTGGGATTATGAGGGGTGGGATTAGGGTTAGGGTGGGTGGTTTGGGATTATGAGGGGTGGGATTAGGGTTAGGAGTTTGGGATTATGAGGGTGGTATTAGGGTTATGGTGGGTGGTTTGGACTTTAGGGGGTAATATGGTAATGAATACCACAATTCAGAATATGAATAGTTTGGGATTTGAACTACTTACTTTTCTCAGCTTTTCTTTTGTTGGATAATGATGTCCAATTTTCTATATGATGCTCAGCCACATCATTCCACCCAGCCTTTTTCTTCAGGCGGTTTGCATAGAAGCTGTGTTTTTTGTCCCAGAGTTCTGGGTGCCTTCTCATGCTGTCAATGAACTCCTCTGGATCTCCAGTCTCTGAGGACTTTTCAGCTTCTGCAGCTGATCCTGCAGCTGTTGGCTGCATTTCAAAAGATTGCTCTGCCATGATTTAATTTGTCACTTGTCTGACTGATCTCCTCTCCTGTTCCAAACAGGATTTCCTGGTATCCCAGCATCCTATACTCTACTGTGGTCATGTGACCTTCCCATAGCTTCTGGGCGTTTTTAAAGCGGTATTACCGCGTTTTTACAGCGCTACTCATTATTTTCAATGGGGATAGGCGTTTTTACAGCGCTATTTTTAGCGCCCAAAAGAAGCTACAAAAAAGCTGTTTACAGGATTTTTCACAACGCACAGCCTGCACAACGCCTCAGTGTGAAAGCACCTCAGGCTTCCACATTGAGAATACTGGGGCAGGATTATTTCAGGCGTTATTTTGGCGCTATTTTTAGCGCTAAAACGCCTTAAAAACGCCTCAGTGTGAAAGGGGCCTAAACGCAACTGCATAAAAACGGAAAAAAACGAGACTGTGTGCATGGACACATAGGATAACATTGAATGAGTTCAGGGGCAGTTGAAAAAACTGTCCAACTGCATCTGAACACGCGTTTAACTGCGTCTCGTGTGCATGAGGCCTAACCCTCCAAGAGGATTGCTTTAATGCGAATATATGGAATTATCATAAAAGGATAGCTAAAGTAGAATCCTAACCACTTGTGAGTTCTCTGACACTGGTGAAACATGTTAGGCCCTTTTCACATGGGATTTCCGATCAAGTCCGCCTGTCAGTTTTTCAGATGGACCTGATTGGACACTCCATTCACCTCTATGGAAAGGCGGATGTCAATGGTGACACGTGCGCTGATACCCGCTGCTATCCGACCAGATCCTGTGCATGAAATCAAGATGAATGTTTTTTTATTTTTAATAAAGGAATTGTCAAAAACTGCGTCTGTGTTTTTATTTCTTTACTTGCAAAACAATTTGCATTTTTTTATTTTTTGGTAAAAGGTGATGTTTCCCAGCCCTGGCAGGCTGCATGCTCAGAGAAGGGTCTGGTATGAATCTTGGGGGGACCACACGCCAGCAAATATAACTTAGCAACAAGTTTAATCTGTGAGATTGTATTATATGCTGAACTGAAATAAATAAAATGCATATGAACATGCTGTTTTTACCCTTCCAAATGGGTCAGCACAGAATGTAAAGCCAGTGCAATAGCATCTCCTGTGGATCGATTTGCTCTCAAGGCAAATTGGTAGCTATCCAACCCTAATGAAATATACTTTTTTAATATGGTAATATGGTTTAAAACTTTTTATAATTTCATTATAATGGGCATCGGAGCCATGAGACAATAATTATTAAGGCAAGAACAACTTGATTGTGTAGGAACTGGGACAATTTACTGATGTTTTCAGGCAAGAAGGCACTATCTACTTCTTTAAGGAAGCATTAAAGATTTCCAAGACATCTGCCAATTGATCGTAGCATTTCTATACCTATAATAATACGTGGAATGTTATCAGACCCTACAGCTTTCCTCTCATTAACTCTTTGCCAACCTAAAAGCACTTCCTGAACAGAAAAAAGAGGCATATGGGTAGGATAGCACAATTTAGTATTCACATTATTATTCAGATGATCAAAATGGGTATAGAACAATTCTTCTAGTAGAGAGGCCTTACCTTCCCTAACATCAGATTGTTTATTTTTATAACCTGTGGGTGACTGGATAGTCTTCCACATGGTTTTAGCACTATTGCATCTCAGTTCTTTCTCTAACCTCAGTTTATACTTACGTTTAGCCTTATTAATATTGCCTACACTTGACCTCCATCTTGCCACACTATACATGTATGCCTCCATATCATCTGATTTAAAGGCAATATTTCTTTTCATAACCAAAGCCCCCAGCTCCCTATCCACCACGAGTTTCTGAGAAATTCTCCTCTACATTTAGCTGATTGCCTATGGTAGCAGAATTCCTAAACACCTGCCACTCAGTTCACTCTAATACCGCGTACACACGTAGCAGACTACCCGGCGGACTTAGTCTGGCGGACTTCCCGCCGGACTGTTCGCCGAACTTTCCGAACGGGCTACTTGCCCACACACGGCACTTTTTCACCGTACTATCCGGGGTAATTAACGGACTCGACTCACACGCGCGGAGAAAATTCCGCTCATTTTTAGCGCATCTCCAGGTAGGCGGGGCCCGCCACCTGGTATGGACTTAAAGGGGAACCCCAACGCCGAAAAAATCAGCGTGGGTCCCCCCAGGTCACATCAGATGCCTTCTTATAGCTCTTTTACAGACGGTGGCCCGGTCTTCTGTCGCCACTGTCGTCGCTGTAGTCACCGCCTTCTGTTCTTCTGTTCTTCTCTTCAGATGTTGCCTCGTCGCATCCTCCGCTCACAATGGCTCCGACGCGTGGCGACTTATATAGGGACATCACCGGATGATGTCCCCGCCCATTATGGTGTCACAGTCCCAGAGGATGCTGGGACTGTGACATCATAATAGGCGGGGAAATCATCCGGTGATGTCCCTATATAAGTCGCCACGCGCCCGGTCCCCGTCATTGTGAGCGGAGGGAGCGATGAGGCAACATCTGAAGAGAAGAAGAGAAGAACAGAAGAACAGAAGGCGGCAATGACGACGACAGCGGCGACAAAAGACCGGGCCACCGCCTGTAAAAGAGCTATAAGAAGGCGAGGTGGCCCGGCAGAAGAACCGAAGAGGGGGACAAGACCCCCGAAGTCGGAAGAAGAGGGCGGCGGCGAGGAAGAAAGCTGGGCTCCTCCGCTAGTAAAAGAGCTAGCAGAAGATAGCGGAGGAGTCCGCGAGAAGACCCCCGAAGACGGAAGACCCCCGGAGCTGTGCAATAAACTATTTTAACCCTTGTGTGTTGTGTTTTTTGTAATTTATTTTACAGGTGAATGAGTAGGGGTACATTGTACCCCATACTCATTCACATAGGGCACCCCCCATGTTGAGGGCACGTGGCCTGGTACGGCTCAGGAGGGGGGGGCGCTCGCTCCTCCCCCCCTTTCCTGGCTAGCGTGCTTGGACAAGGGTCTGATGTGGACCTGGGGGGGCCCCACGCCAATTTTTTCGGCGTTGGGGTTCCCCTTTAAGTCCATACCAGGTGGCGAGGCCAGCGACGTATCCTTCGCGGGCCCCGCCTACCTGGAGACGTGCTCAAAATGAGCAAACTTTTCTCCGGGCGGGAAAAGTCCCTACATTTCAAAAGTACAGCGGACTGGCATACGCACGCCCGGATTGTCCGCCTAAATGCAAGTCCGGCGGGAAGATTGGAATGCAAAACTACTTTCTAAGTCTGCCGTACTTTCGGGTCAAAAAAGTACGCCAGAGGCTACACATGGGGGGATTGTCCGGCGGACTTGAGTTTGCCGGACTTTTCCACCCGATTGTTTGATCGTGTGTACGCGGCAAAAGAAATCCTGCAGGTTGTTAGACCCCATACACACTATTAGATTTTCTGTAGATTTTAGTCTTCAGATTTACCAAAACCATATTATATGAGGTCAAATCTTAAGAGTTTAAATTTGTATGCAATCAGGCAGGCCCTTGCACTGCATGTTTTTGGTAAATCTGAAGACAAAAATCTGCAGAAAATCTAATAGTATGTATGGGGTCTTGAGCCTTGTACACACGGTCAGATTATTGACTGAATTTTGATCAGTTTTTTGTTTGATGCTAGTCTCAAATCGAAAGTGAAGAGGGTACTCTCCATCAAAAAAATTTCTGACAACAGAATTCAACTTCAGAAGTAACGTAATGTGTTGAATTGTTTTGTAGTGTTCTTTCATTTCTGAGCATGCCTAGTCTTGCTCTTCAGATTTTTTCAGAAAATTGAACTAATAAAAAGAAAATCGGATGTTGTGGTCACATCAGACAAAAATTTCAAACCTGCACATCCAGTTTTTATCTGCAAAATTCATAATGGGCTGTCAAAAGCAGCATACTAACAATTAGAAAATTGGCAGATCGTTCATCAGACAAAATTTATCTTCAGATTTTCTGATCGTGTATACGGGCCTTAAGTTGCAAAGGAGGCCCTGGCCTCTTCAAATTTACAGAAATATCTGCACTATAATGCACACAGTGTTTTTTTTCCCAAAAATCTGTCACATTTGCTCCAGTTTATTAATGTTTGGCATGCCAAGTTTTTTTTTAATTATCTTTATTTAACCACTTAAGGACCGCCGTATTGCCATTCTACGTCATCAGAATGGCACAGGCAGGCACAAGCACGTAGATGTACGTGCCTGCCTTCCAGCGGGTGGGGGGTCCGATCGGACCCCCTCCCGCTGGCTACGGCGGTCCGTTTCCCTCCGGGAGCGATCCGTGATGAGGGGATGGCCGTTGGTTTCTGGCCACCCCCTCTCGATCGCTCCTGGCCAATGACGAACTTCCTCCCACTGTGTATTGTTTACACAGGAAGGAGGAAGTGATGTCATTATCCTCGGGGCGGTCTTTTTGACCGGACTACGAGGAGAAGACACAAAGTAAGTGCACCAAAACACTACACTGACACATAGGTACACGTAGGTACACAAACCCCCACCGCCAGGTTTTTATAGCGCTAGGTACCCCAATATACTACCCAATAATGGTTTTAACATCCTGATTGCCCCTAGTTAACCCTTTCACCCCCTTTTGCCAGTGTCACTAAGCGATCATTTTTCTGATCGCTGCATCAGTGTCGCTACTGTCGCTAGGTAGCTAGTTATTTTTTTAGGTTCACCGCCAGGTTTTTATAGCGCTAGGTACCCCGATATACTACCCAATAATGGTTTTAACATCCTGATTGCCCCTAGTTAACCCTTTCACCCCCTTTTGCCACTGTCACTAAGCGATAATTTTTCTGATCGCTGCATCAGTGTCGCTACTGTCGCTAGGTAGCTAGTTTTTTTTTAGGTTCACTCCAGGTTTTTATAGCGCTAGGTACCCCGATATACTACCCAATAATGGTTTTAACCCCCTGATTGCCCCTAGTTAACCCTTTCACCAGCGATCACAGTATAAGTGTCACTGGTGACGCTGGTTAGCCAGTTAGTTATTTAGGTTCCTCGTCAGGTTTTTATATAGCGCCAGGGACCCCCATATACTACCTAATAAAAATTTGAACCCCCTGATTGCCCCTAGTTAACCCTTTCACCACTGATCACCGTATAAGTGTTACGGGTGACTCTGGTTAGTTTGCTTTTTATAGCATCAGGGCACCCACCATTTATTACCCAATAAAGGTTTAACCCCCTGATCACCCGGCGGGTGATATCAATTAGGTTTTAGGGTCAGGGTCTGCGTCGCCCCAGGCAGCGCTAGGTTAGTGCCAGTACCGCTAACACCCACGCGCAAAGCATACACCTCCCGTAGTGGTATAGAATCTGAACAGATCAATATCTGATCTGATCAGATCTATACTAGCATCCCCAGCAGTTTAGGGTTCCAAAAAAACGCATTGTTAGCAGGATCAGCCCAGATACCTGCTAGCACCTGCGTTTTGCCCCTCTGCCCAGCCCACCCAAGTGCAGTATCGATCGATCACTGTCACTTACAAAACACTAAACACATAACTGCAGCGATCACAGAGTCAGGCCTGATCCCTGCGATCGCTAACAGTTTTTTTGGTAGCATTTTATATTTAAATCCGGAAGGCAGTGCTTGGTTTTCGGGGTCCCGTACGTGGCTAGGCTCCCAAAAAGTCCCCCACATGTGGTATCCCCGTACTCGGGAGAAGCAGCAGAATTTATTTTGGGGTGTAATTTGACTTCTGACCATTTATTTTTTATTTTTTGTCATTATTCAATCCCTTGGGACAAAAAAAAAATATTCAATGGTCTCAACATGGCCCTCAGCAAATAGCTTGGGGTGTCTACTTTCCAAAATGGGGTCATTTGGGGGGGTTTTGTGCCATCTTGGCATTTTATGGCCTTCAAAACTGTGATAGGTAGTGAGGAGTAAAATAAAAAATGTATGCCCTTAGAAATCCTGAAGGCGGTGCTTGGATTTCGGGGGCCCGTACGCGGCTAGGCTCCCAAAAAGTCCCACACATGTGGTATCCCCGTACTCAGGAGAAGCAGCAGAATGTATTTTGGGGTGTCATTTCACATATGCCCATAGCATGTGTGAGCAATATATCATTTAGTGACAACTTTGTGCAAAAAAAAAAAGTTTGTAATATTCCCGCAACTTTTGGCAAAATATAAAATATTTCATGGACTCAACATGCCTCTCAGTAAATAGCTTGGGGTGTCTTCTTTCCAAAATGGGGTCATTTTGGGGGGTTTTGTGCTATTTTGGCATTTTATGGCCTTCGAAACTGTGATAGGTAGTGAGGAGTTAAATCAAAAATTTGCACCCTTAGAAATCCTGAAGGTGGTGATTGGTTTTCGGGGTGCCGTGCGCGACTAGACTCCCAAAAAGTCCCACACATGTGGTATCCCCATACTCGGGAGAAGTAGCGGAATATATTTTGGGGTGCAATTCCACATATTACCATGGCATGTGTGAGCAATATATCATTTAGTGACAACTTTTTGTAACATTTTTTTTTTTTTTCGTCATTATTCAATCCCTTAGGACAAAAAAAAAAAATATTCAATGGGTTCAACATACCCATCAGCAATTTCCTTGGGGTGTCTACTTTCCAAAATGGGGTCATTTGGGGGGGGGGGGTTTGTACTGCCCTGCCATTTTAGCACCTCAAGAAATGAGATAGGCAGTCATAAATTAAAAGCTGTGTAAATTCCAGAAAATGTACTCTAGTTTGTAGACGCTATAACTTTTGCGCAAACCAAAAAATATACGCTTATTGACATTTTTTTTACTAAAGACATGTGGATGAATACATTTTGCCCTCAATGTATGACTAAAATTTAGTTTATTCGATTTTTCTTATAACAAAAAGTAGAAAATATCTTTTTTTTTCAAAATTTTTCGCTCTTTTTCCATTTATATCGCAAAAAAAAAAATCGCAGAGGCAATCAAATACCATAAAAAAAAGCTCTATTTGTGGGAAGAAAAGGATGCAAATTTCGTTTGGGTGCAATATTGCATGACCACGCAATTACCAGTTAAAGCAGCACAGTGCGAAATTGGAAAAAGACCTCTGGTCCTTAAGGTGTTTATTGGTCCGGAGCTGAAGTGGTTAATTTTTAATAAAACATACCATACAAAACACAGAACCCGGGATTGCAGAGAGCCACAAATTAATAAATAAACAAGATAGGGAAGGTATGCTGTGGAAAAATAACAAAAAGCTGTACTAATTTTAAAAAAAAACAATCAACTTGAAGAAAGATCCTTCCCCAGTTTCCATCCACTGATGTGGATTACACCAGGTTTAAAGTGAACCTGTAGCAATCTTTGCCATTTAGACTAATAACATGTCCTTGGTAAGCCCTGAAATACCTTTAAAATTGGTGTTTCCTTGTCTCAATCAATTCAGCCATGGCTGTGAAATGTTATCTTCAATTTCAATCAAACAGCAACTTGCATTTCAGCTGATCTCTTAGTCTGACCTTCTGCCTCCACTTGCTCTACCTTCCCAACTGTGATTCAGGAGCTTGTCACATCGATGGGCTGGAAAAATCCACTTAGATTTTGTACAGGACATCTTTTTACTATATTTGTCTCTCCAATTTTTCTTAACTATTTGAATTCCCCAGACATTTGTATCCTTTAAATTACAGTTATGATTTAGTCATGGTAGGACATAAAATGTTTTGTTGCTATATA